>NC_081155.1:28075879-28153379 GCF_012432095.1 Onychostoma macrolepis | reverse complement strand
CAACACCTGTGTAATTTGAATATAACAATGATGAGTGTTAAAAATAATGATTTATAATAGCACTTTTGTTAATATTTGGTTGTTTCTACAAAATTAAAATGACAGGACATATTTGCAGAAAACATTGCAAAAATTTTGAGGTACACCACATTTAACATTCACATTCAAACACCCGCATTTCACTGCATTTAAAAATCTTTACAATTTGCAGTTAATTCCAATCTGGAACAAAAAACACAACAGGGAACAATGTAAGTTCTCTCATCACTGCCATATGAAAACTGCCTGTCATAAGGTCTGTAGTATATCAAATCATCCACACAAATGAGAGTGAAAATATTACCCACCTCCTCAATACAGAATGCATGCACATGCTCATCAAAACACACTGTAATTACATTACTGGCCAAAAGAAAAGCTTGTCCATCTTTTACAATAATATTGATAATCTTATTAAAAACTGGCATTTCATTTTCAACAGCAGAGCAAACATACATTCCAACTTGGTATTCAGTTCCATAGTTTTTTACCCAGGTTGTAGTGGAGACAGTGGGTACATTCCAAGTTTCAGTTAAAAGCTCATTACCCTCCAGAGTGCAAGTAGAGACTTCATTAAAAGGACCAAACTGAAATCTTTTAAAATAAAAACTCTCCCAATGAAAAGCCAACTGATGTTAATGTTTCTTGGCCAATGTTTTCATTATGTTCTTAAAGTTCTTTACAGACTTCTTAAAAAAGTTATGCTTCCCTTTGTACCTCATGCACCGCATGTGTATAAGTGGACCCACTTTCCTAATGCATCTAGGATAATGGATCATTAGATGGTGCTTTGGAATCAATCTTCTTTCAGGAAACATAGACTTAAAAAGTTTATGATGATCAGAAATTAAATGCTTCAAAAAAAAAAAAAGTCATACCCTGTGTTACAACTGGCGAGAATACAATGTTCACTATCTGAATCAAAAGTAGTATCAAATTCCAATAACCACTGTCCGTGTTAACTAGATCTCCAAAGATCAAGGGGGTATTGCGCAAAAGGCACCATAACTGAGTAGCGTTGAGGCCAAGGTCCTTGCTGCCATCATCAATTTTAACTCCACTTGGTCTGTTCTTTCTTTCACTGTATCCATAGTTGAAGCTCTTAATCCTTTCCGAAAGTGTGTCCAATGAAATGCAGTCTTTAACCAAGTACTGAAAAAGCAGCTTTAACTCGTACTGCACAACCCCTTCAAGCCAATCGTGCATAATGTCAACAGCATAATTCTCTGAAGAATGAAAAAACTGTAATGAATTGAGTGGACAACTTCTCTTAAGGCCAAACAGTGGTGCAAGAGTGGGATCTTGTGCTAGAGCATTGCAATGTTCTGAATATAGCTCCTTTGTTCGAATGATCAAATCTGGGTCATCCTCACTAAAGACTGATTGCAACTTTGTTATGTCAATTAAGCAAAACCGGCAACAGTAGGTTGCATTGAATGACTCAACCACACCAAGCAGTCCATGTAAAGCTAAATTGTCACCAGTAACCTGAATGACAGAACCCTGTAACATAGTATGAGAAGGGAACATGGATTCCCTTTAACTCCAGAATTTTTAGATCCTCCACCAGAGGCTGTAAGATTGGTTCAAAGCCATATTTTTTCAAGTCTTTTTCAAGTCTTCGAAATCGTCGTAATATAACTGTATTTGAAGCGCATGCTGGAGGATCCTCACTTAGGGTATCAGAAACAGGAACATTGATACCACTGCCAACATTTTCAGCAGTACCTGAGGCTACACAGTCTCTGTGCACTCCCAAAATGTGTTTCTTGAACCCATAATATGTATAAAACACAGATGAACACCCAGGTTCGCCACATTTCAACCGTAATGAACGCCCTGGGTACAAACCATGATGAAACTTCAGATGCTGAAACAAACTTGAACAGCTTCTGTGGTGTACCTTGCAAAGGAAGCATGGGAACATTTGAGCAAGACGCTGGGGGGAGGGGGGAGTCAAACCTCGGTGTTCTGAATTCTCACTCGGATTTCCTTGACCCTTGGACTTTCCTTGGCAGTTCCCACATCAATGCCATAAACCGTTGTTTGAATGAACGTGTAGAAGTTGCACAAGGCCTCATCATACGACACAGCAAAGACAAAGTGCACCTTAAAGAGTTCATCAAAGGCTGCGACAGCTGTCTGCGTCATGCAGGGAATGGCCTACTGGTCCAGGATGATGTAAAACTTCTGAACGCTACTCCTCTTTTCTCCAACACAGAGGAGGAAGGGCTGTGTAGATCCAACTCGCTCAAGAAATGTCTTGATGCTCGTCCCCACCTAAGAGCATATAATGAGAGATTTTAAACAGTGTTTTGTATAACAGCTGACAGATCTTTCGGGTTCAAATTCACAAATAAAATTCTCATCCTCAGAGGTGTGACATATGGAGAAACGTACACAAACAAATAACATTTTTAAAATGTATTATGTTGAGATCTACACAGTAAAATCTCCAGTGTTGAAATCCCAGTGTTACGGACTTTTAGAGTAAAGAGTTAAAGTTGTGGTGTTGAATTGTAAAGGATTAACACTAGCTAGAGTAAACAGCACCCTCTGGCTGGTGTCGATACGGAGAATTGCCCTTATTAACACCTTTGAGTGTTATTAGTGACATCCGGGACATTTTCTCGTGTACGAGCCTAATCCGTCTGAAAGAATTTTTACAGACGCCATTTTCTTTGCTCGCGATGCGGAGCATATTAGGAGCATATTCAATGTGTTGTGTGCGCCGAAACGTTTATCAATGGCATTTCCTTTCACTCGCGATGCGGAACAGACGAGGACTTTTCTAAAAGGGAATATCCGAAAGTAAGTGTTTTAATCTCATTTAAAATATGTATTTTATAACATTATATTGATTTATAGTGATATTCATTTGCTGTGCACTCTTAAACTTTTTCTCAGAGAGATATTTTCGTTCACTCGTGATGCTCCGGAGCAGATGAGGAAGTTGGTTTTAACAAGGAAAACACTGAAAGTAAGTGTTTTACCTCATTTACTATATGTATTTTATAACATTATATTGATTTATAGTGATATTCATTTGCTGTGCACTCTTAAACTTTTTCTCAGAGAGATATTTTCGTTCACTCGTGATGCTCCGGAGCAGATGAGGAAGTTGGTTTTAACAAGGAAAACGCCAAAAGTAAGTGTTTTACTTCATTTACGATATGTATTTTATAAAATAATATTACTTTATGATAATATATGGAAGCTGAATAATGACAATAGTTTTTGAAATATAAAGCATGCTGAATTCCACAAATCGAAAAAAAGATGCATTGCAATTAACAGTGCTTGCATTTTAATGCCTTGTATTTCCAGGGCTTGCATTTTTAGGTCCTGAAATTTAACATAGTTGTTTATTTAAGCTGTGAATAATTCAATTCAAAATATTTCACACACATTTTCATAATTAAAAATTCAATAATTCATATTCACCTTCCGGAATTTACTTCCAAAATATTCAATCTGTTTAAAAATACGATGTATAATACTCGACGGGCAAATTTCAGTCATTTTATTTCACTTTCCAAATTCGCGTCCACAAATTTAGTGGTTAAAATTCGGCAGAAAATTCAGCGTTGCACATCCGGGAACCGCAGGAATAGCAGTAGAGCACCGATGCATGATCTCCAGTTGCTGTCAGCCGCTCACCAGCAGGTGGCGCAAGCCGCTGTTGATGAAGGCCATATGTGGATCAAGTCACTCATTTACAAAAACTGATTTGCAGAAATGGAGCTAGCGCTAGAAGTTTTGATTATCGGGGCCAGTATAAACATGTGGAAACGCTGATTGTGTGTATATTTAATTCAACATTTTCGCTGTTTCCCGTAGCCTACATATAAGCAGCTTTCTCTACCACAAAGGAGATTATAATGCTCTTTTACCCAACGCTGAAGTACAGAACTAACATTACATCTGAGGAAGACATATATTGCTTATTTCTGTAACTCTGTATCATGGCTTGTGTGACGCTGTGCTGTAATACTGGGGTTCCCCTCATACGTCACACTCCAGGATTCCCCAACGACACGTAACGCACCTCAGTGAACTAATACAGTGATATAAGACCTCAGATCTCAGAATACACTTTATTGATGATTATGCAAACTATATACAGGCATGCAAATGAGGTCAGAAGAAAGCAACGCACTGCATTTTCCTTGCTTTCCCTTACCACTGATCTATAGTCGACAGTCCTACAAAGATATCAATACCACGATTAGTTTTAACAGTAAGCAACCACTTTATATCAACATAAAAAAGGAGTTCAAAACTGCCTAGGTGTATTTGTGCAGCAAATGTAAACCTGAGAAAGCATTGACGACTTGTCAGACTCCTCCAGAGCAGACAGAAGGTCATCAACATGTGCACCAGGTTGCAAGTTTTTGCAGTCAGTAATTATTCTTGGCTTGTAGAATGTTGGCCATTTAGCAATAAACTTGCTCGAGATGTCATCTCCAAAAAGCATAGTAAAGTCTTGGTCAATCTATCACACAGAGAAACCATGTCAATAACAAACATTACAATTACATATACAATTAACATCAAAATTTCAATATTTCTTACCAAGCCTGGGGTGTATTCCAGAAAGCACGGTTAACTTACCTTCAGATAAACCCTGAACTGTCGGTTGATTAACCCCAAACCTTGCTTACTCGAGGTATCTGGTTCCAAAAACGCTTCCGGGAGTAAGTTCATTCAACTCAGAGTATGTTCCTGGTTAAGACTCAAGACATTCTCAACAGAGCGACGAATCGGCGAGTCACTATGGAAACGGACGCTAAGAAATAGCGCGCCATGCTGTTTCTTTCTTCTTCTTTTGTTCAATGGTCATTTACATGCTTAGTGCATACCGCCACCTAATTGATGGTTGTGCAATCATTTTTCCCCGTTTAATCTTTAATCCTTGAGATTGAATATGAATTATATTGTTTGTTTGATGCTAATTATATATTAAGTCCTATCAGATATGTATTTTTATTATAGAAATACATTATAGAAAATGCAGATCCATATGTGAGATGATAATATAAAATGTAATAAATATAATAAATTAAACATTACCTTGTCATAGTGTTTTCTAATTTATACATATAACTGTTATGCCAATATAATACGATATATTAGAATAATATATTACCTTATTTATTACTTAGGCCTATATTAGCGCTTAATCATTAACATATCATATATATATATATATATATATATATTACATAATCTAATATTATAATGTTGTACTCTATCTGTCACGCCCACTGAAGGCTAGTCAGTAGATCACGTGTGCGCTGATAGCGCTGAAGTGAACTAACCCTGGAACATAACCTGCTCCGGAGCAGGTTATCTTCAGAGAGCAAGTTACTATGGTTACTTACTTACCCTGAAAGTAACCTCCGATTTTGGAACCGAAAACTGAGGTTATCCGCTCTCTTATCCTCAAACATATCCGGGTATGTCACATAACCTGCTTTCTGGAATGCACCCCTGGTGTATCCAAAAATCGGGGAAAGTAATCAAGGATGAGTGAAGATTTGTCTGGATCATGCATCAAATTCTGCCTGTACTTGAATGTTGTCTTCATTTTATCCTTAATAACTGGTGCGTCCGTTGAATGCTTCATCATGGATATAGCTTCTGAGCATTTGTCACCTGACAGCTGCTCAGTTGTTGATGTCGTCTCGCGCAAAGTCTTAGGACCATCTTTGTAAACCACCTTTGATGCCCCCTTCAAGTTATTTACGGAGTTGCGCTGAACAGTTTTTAATCTGTAGGCAATGTAACCCTGGCCACTGCATAGTACTGTTCCTGTCAAACAAACGTATAGCATCAATAAGTCAGCATCAATGTGTCAGGCCCAGGCGGTATCGCATGCACTCAATTTTGCAGAATAATATATTGTTTACAGAAGTTCTGTGCATGACCCACTAGACACAATGCACTACCCAAACTATAAAATATTTAAACTTATTTTATGATACTTACAGCTACCAATAACAGTATTCTAAGCTTTACACATTTGACAAGGTTTACATTCTTTCCACAGTATTCTGCTGATTTTTCTAGAAGAAAATGGCAAAAAAAAAGTCTGCTGATTCCATCAGAGATAAATCTTAGTATAATAAATTATTTGATTGACTCATGCATTTGATATGTGCTGAAATAAAGAGAGAGTGTACAGTCTCAATGTACTGTATACTTACATAACCAGTCGGTGAGCACTTATCGTTCAAATTAGGGAATAGAGTAACGATTCCAAGAGCATAGCTAACACGGATACTGACTGGTGGAATCCTCCTACACCACAACATGAAAAAAAATAAGTAAATAAAAGACATTTAACATTACATATAAAATGTAACTGTGATCAAATGCCAGTGCAATATTTAAACTTGATTGATTATTTTATTGGTCACTTACCCATACTTCTCTACCATATCAGCCACAAGGATGTTTACCAGCTTCTTTCGTGTCTTGTCAGACAGGCTCTTCATTTGTTCGTACTCCTTCAATATATCAGAGCCTCCTGGTTTTGAGTGCAGCGCTGCATGAACTCGCTTTAAAAAAAATATATATATAAAATAAATAAAGAGGTTGAATGCAAATAAACCAGTCTTTGATATACTAATGTTGGTAAGATTATTGATACGGTATCAAAAATGATATCATTCAAGGACAAAACTTAAGGAAAAGAGGAAAAATAACTGACATCTTTTGACACATTGCAGTCAGAAAATTCTTCTAAGAATCGCTTTTTGCGTGCCTTTGAAGATTGTGGAATCACTGTGGAATCTGAACTTTCTGATTCCACTGATGAAAATGACAACTCAGGGCATGAAGGCTCAGAGAAATCGGTCTCAGCTTGCGGAACATTATCTTAGAATCACATACAGCACACAAGACAATATGAACATTAAAAAGACAGATGCTATCATCATGTATTGTGAAGAAAGAATACAAACTAGATTATACATTTTTGAACATGGCAGCAGTTTCTTACTTGATTTATCACCATCCCAAATTTGGAAGGACACCTTCGATGTTCTCACAAGCTCATCAAAAATATCAGCATCAACATCAACATCAACTCCTGCAGAGTCTTTAAGAACCACATTGGCTCCATGCAGCAAGTTGAACTTGGCAGAAGCTTAGAGGTAGAAACAAATACAATTCGATTACATGTTCAAACATACTGAAATTACAACATTTTAATCGCTTGGTATTATTTTCAAGTAATACATTTTTTTTTTTTAAATCTAACATATAATAAAATAACTATTCAGATCAGTAGGATAGAATTACAGTCATCAAACAGTCATCTAGATGACACCAATATAAAAAACTAAAGCACACACACAAACGCCGCTACATCTAACTCGTAAAATAAACTTTTTTGAACCAACCAAGCAAGTTTCACTTATAAATGATTAAACTGTGTGACGTTTTTGTCCTGATAAAGTGTTGGTTTGGTGATATTTCTCATATTTGCGTCCATAAAAAAAGCCAGGCCTGCAGCACCCCTCGAAATAGAACTAAGTTTTGTTAAACTTAACAAAACGGCAACTTACATGGTCAAATAAACACCAGATTTTAAGCCAGGAACTCACCTAGCGACCAGAGCCGTTGAGAAAGCTGAAACATTCTGAAGCTGGTCGCGCCACATCTTGAAAACGAGTGACATGGCGCGCGCTTCTCGTCAGCTGTGCAACCGCCAATTTAGAGTGCGTCACGGCTTCATCCGCCCATTAGGCCTCAATTCTTTCAATAGTTTTTATCCCCTGTAAATTCTCCTCCTGTCCTTGATATTTGATCTTTTTACACAACTCAGCGTTTTTACAGTTACAAACATTAACTTGCGTGTTTTGCTCATGCTGAAATAGTGAGGTATCAAATTAGTACAACGTGGCCCCGATTTATCTTAACAAGGGAAGGAATTGATCAAACGTGTCCACGACATACTCATGTGCAGGGCTCCGTAGATTTAATTTAGCTATATCGTGTGAGAATCTGATTTACCTGCTTTTTCTTCGACTTCGACTTGCGGACACAGACTGGTGGCCTAGCGTTAAGTGGAGGCGTGGCTTATTTGCGCCACTTTGGGGGAAATTTGAAAATACACTTAAATTTCACACTGACACTCTCTTACAAATAACAACAGCAGTGTTATTTTATCACCATATAGTGTTAAAACAATGTCAACACTGTTAATTTTACACCGTCCCTGAAAATTTTACACCAGTGATTTTGCTGTGTGCTGTCTAATCAGAATCTTGATATGCCACACCTGTGAGGTGGATGGAGTATCTCGGCAAAGAAGTGCTCACTAACACAGATGTAGACAGATTTGTGAAAAATATTTGAGAGAAATAGGCCTTTTGTATACATAGAAAAAGTCTTAGATCTTTGAGTTCAGCTCATGAAAAATGAGGGGCAAAAACAAAAGTGTTGCATTTATAATTTTGTTCAGTGTGTGTGTGTATATATGTATATATGTGTATGTATGTTTCAACGTGTTCTTCAGACATTCATCTTTAAAACAATGTTTTTATAATTTATGATTACAGGATAATAAAAAAACAACAACAGAAAAGACATTTGTCTGGAGTGCTTGATCTCAAAATTGTGTACTGCTATTTTGTATATACCTTTCAATTAACATGTAGATACAAAGAAACAAAAGGGGTTATTATAAATTAATAGGTTCCATAGACAGTATGGGGACATTTGCCTTTAGAAAAGTGGATCTAGTACAAAACTAGGCTTATGTATTTGTGTAAAAGATTAAATAAAAAATGAATTCTTGGTTCCTTAAAACCTCAAATGAGGTGTGTGATTAATTCAGCCCATGTCATCAAAATATCACTCCAGGGGCCAGTTGCAAAAAAGGTTAAGACTAGTCTTAAAAGTTAGTCAGCTCATTATTTTTCTTTAAGACCTGTCATTTAAAAAAAAAAAATCAGTTATGTAAAAATGTAGATTAGTTGTATCCAAAAAATAAGACTGATTACCCCTTGGCTAACTGCTAGTTGGTCAGACTAGTTCTTAAGACACTGGCTGCGGGTCTGAAATGGCATATTTCCCTGCTTTATAGTAGGCAAAAAGCAGTAGGCCAGTGTATGTTTGAATCCTCAGTATCCATAAAAGAGTAGGCGAAATTGCACTAATTGGCTCGTGCACAAGATGGCGCCGGTGAGCTTCGACGACGCGAGTGTGTCAGGTCATTGTGTGCTGGGTACAGGCGACGGCGGTGTTGAAGCTCTTTTATTTGTCGTCAAACAGTTGATACATACAAGGCAGTGGCCTTGTGTGTATCCTGTCGCAAAATGCCGCGAAAAGTCCTGCACGATGGTAATAATGTGATTAAGGTGTTTACTGCCGTTCAATAATGCGATTAAAATAGGAATACTCCACATGTCTTAATTCGATTAGTGTTGACTTCGATTATGATTTTAGCCGGATTAAGGTAATCAAAAATCTGTTTACATGGTAGACTCTTAATCAGAGTATTGTCTTAATCGTATTAAAATCGGAGTATTGATGTCCATGTAAACGTAGTCAGTGTGTGTGTGGTAAAGGAAAACGATAGTCTACTTTTAATGATGCAACCAAAGGTGTTGACGTGTACGTTATCCCCGTGTGTGTTACATTAAATATCATATCCATAAAAAAGGTTCACATATAGGCCTAGGCTATGTTTTAGTTATTGCTAGCCAGGGGAACACTGTATCACCACATGACAGTTCTCCACATGCCGAGTCCCATATAGAATCAGAAATGATGTACATACCAACAGTTACCTGGTTCACTAGTAATAAAATTATCTTATAGGGCCTAGGAGTGTATAAGTTTGCAAAAATAAGAGATCATTTACATTGTATAGTTTTAGAACTGTAAAATAGCCTAATATCTATATTACTTAACAGAAGATACTTGCATCTATTCCACAATAACATAAATGAAAACTGAACAAAAATGTTCATCCCCCGGTTGTTTTTATAATGTTTGGCTTCCTGGATGATCATTAATCATTGACTGTTATTTTTATGTAAACATAAAAGTGCTCACTGTTGTTGAGCAAAATCCACATTATTTGGTTTCCCAGCATTTTCTGCACATTTTAGTTGTGTCCTACGTTGCCTATATGATGCTGAGAACCTGATTTTTCACTAAGGACAGTTTAAGGGACTCATACAGAACTATTACAAACAATACACATATCCATTGATAATTAAGAATTCAACACACTAGAGTCCAGAGAATGTATTCTTTTGATCAAGTTATGATCTGTGTAAACTGTAATGAATGATGTGTAAAAATAAAGAATAAAACCTTTTATCTCATATAAATTACACAGACCATATACTGATGAAAAGTTTACTATAGTTTAATATAGTGTGTTGCCTTCTTGAGCATCACTGAGTCCTTGAGTCCTTTAAATTAAATTGTGAAAAGTTATTGCATGTGGAATAGATATGTGTTATAATAAATATGTGTTATGTAAAAGAGCTTCATCAGGGCAGTAATAAACGTAATTGAATTTGGGGGGTTGGGGGTGCAAACATTTTCACTAAACTGTAATTACCAATACCTACTAGCTAGCTTGTTAGATTATCTATACTCTCAAAGTTCATATACAGAACTCCATTGTAAAATCAGCATGACACATAGATCAATAGCTGTGACTTTCACTGTTACTTTTTCTATGTAAATGTTGTTACATGTTTAAAAAAACACGTTAATAAATATAGACTTAATTAATGTATTATGAATTCATGGGTGCATTTATGTTCTTTCAAAAACTAATCTGTAAAATTAAATTTTCACTGCATTTTCAGATTGACAAGTCTGTGCTCTCTGTCATGACTGATGAGCAAATGGCAAAGTATATTAGTTCATATGGTGACTGACTGGCTGTCATCTTCTGTCAACAAACAGCTGCCTGCTCTGATAAAGAATCTCTGTTACAAAATTTGAGAGCTAAAATTGAAGCAAGGAAACTGGGTTCAAAGTCCTCTAAAACTTTGCATGGAAAAGCATGTGCCTTCCCTAAGGAAAATAATTTAATGGCAAGACACAAAAATGTATCTGCAGGAAGAACCTCCAGGAGAATTGAAATTGGATGGCTTCACTTCAGCCGTAATGGATACCAACAAGTGAGGACCAAGTGGTGGAACTAGGCATTTGACAGTTCAAAAAAAGACAACTGTTTTACAAATAATGGAAATGGGAAAGAAACTTTTTTTTCCCAAAAGGAGAGTCACCAAAAGGTCCAGAAACAGACTTCACTTTTCATGTTTGTGATTTTAAAAGAAATCACATTCCCATGGACAGCACTGTTGGAGATCTGTATGAACTAACCAAACTGAAATTGTTGAGATTTTACATTTGCACTAAACAAGAGGTGTGCCTCACAGATGTAGAATCTTTATCCGATGATGATAAAGAAGAATGTAATGAAAACTCATTACTACAGGACGGATTAGACAGTGATACTGAGAGACCTGCTGCAAAAGTGTCATTGCATGGACATGACAGTGATCTTGAGGATACAAGCACACATTTATTGGATGACAGACTTTCATCTAACAAAGGCACCAAGAGGAAGGTGAGTAAAATCATGAAGACTCTGACTTGAATGTATTTTGGGCTTCATTTGTAAATACAGTCACAGAAGAGTTGTTCATTATCATTTAGGGCTGAAACAATTACCATTATCCACAATGTTGACAACAATAACATAACACATGTTTTTGTTATGGTTTACTGTTAGCAAACATCCCAATGCTGCTGTGCGCTTTTGTTTCAAAAATAAACACACTACAAAAATGACAGCGTTGCGAAAATATCTGATCATAGTGATTTCGATATGTTTGCACCAGCTCTCAAGTAATGTTTATTTATATGATACTTTATGCAATGCATTGCTTTATAGCAAGCAGCTTTACAGTATTAATCATGAAAACAACAGTGTCATGTTCAGTCAGAATTACAACTTGATTTTCTGTTATAAAGTAGCTCTATCTGTATATGAAAATGTATAGACTGTATAACTGAATAATCAATCAGAGTCTTCTGATTAATCTGTGAAACAACCGTTGATTAATCGATTGTCTAAATAATTTTTTTGCAGCTCTAACATCATTTAATTTTCGAATTAAATGTTAATCAATGAATGTTATATTGAATGTTTTTCAGAGACAATTAATTAGAGAAGCCCAGAGTATAAGAGGAATGGAGGATGTTCCTCAGAGTGGATTTTCCTTAGAGACACCCAGCACTTCACACGACTCTCTTTCACCACCCAGAGATATCCAAAGAACACAGACCATCCAAAGACTTACAAGTGACGAGGAGACTGATGAATAGTGGAGACAAAGTGCACAGCATTCACATGAGCTCTTTGATTTTCAGAGAAGCTATGAATTCATTTACTTGACCAATCAGATTCCTCCACTACACAACAGCATAGTTCAGAATCTTGGAGATGATGATGATGATGATAAGGAAGACACAGTTGAATGGAATGAAGGAGAAGAACTTGAACAAACAGATGAGGACCAAGAAGTTAAAATAACATGGAATCTGAATGAGAACATCATACAGGTAATGTGATCCTGATGGACCGAATGTCACAGTATAGATTTGAAAATTAAATATTCAAACTACAAACATTAAATGGAAATTATGGATCACCTTAAAACTACAATGTACTGTACATCCTAATTACAATATAAATGATCTTCAGGGGGCTTTAGGTCACAATACATCCAATGTCCCCTGCTTTGTGCTTCTTACTCACCACTAGGCAACTGTTACATTGTCAAGTGACGCTGCTTTTTTCTTTTTATGTTTTTTGTGACGATGTGTTTCACTTTCATTTTCTGCATATTTATTGATCCTCCAGAATTCAGAGTCGAATGAAGCTGAAAATGAGGTGCCATCACCACCCTCAAGTTATAGCAATCCTGCACTGCTGGTAAGAGAGCCAAAATATGTTTTGCGTGTGGAAGTCCTTTAGATCATAGATGATCGGTCCTAATTTTGTAAGATTGGGCTTTGTTTGTTTACAAAGAAGATTAAGGAAGGAATAAAGTCTGTATAGATCATATACATAATACATAAGAACAAACCTTTAAAACTTGAAACATGAATTTATAATGAACAAAGTTCCTCACTGAGGCCCTAAATTAATCTAAGTAATCAGAATCAAGTTTCTTCTAATACCTATAAGTAGGCATTTATGATATTTGTGAACAAGACTAAAATCACATCACACAAGACTGAAGTTCGATGTAAGTTTTATAGGAACAGTTCTAAATGAAAATTCTGTTGCTCATGTCATTCCAAACCTGGATGACTTTCTTCTGTGCAATACAAATGGGGAGCTTGTAAAATATTTTTTTTTTCCCATGCAGTTACAAAGAATGGGGACTAGGCTGTGTCACGAAAATGTATCTTAAATCAATTTTAATAGAAACTACATGAAAACATTGTCATTAACTGGAAAAAGAATAAAGTAACACAACTGGAAAATCTGGAACTAAACTTAAGTACTCAAAATGTAACTAAAATGATCAAATAGTTATTTTATAATTCTACAGTTATATATATTATTATTATTGCTTTGCATTTAACTTAATTACACAGTGCCATTTTACAGTGAAACTAAAGGAAAGCTTGTTTAGAAGAATATGAGGGTGAGAAAATAATTTTTGAAAAATTATTTAACTAATTATTAGAAAATAACTAATGAATACACATTGTAAAGAAATCTCATAATAATTGTTCTAAATTGTTTTTACCTTGCCTTTTCTAGATGGGTAGTGAAATGCCTTCACCACCAGAAAATTTGCCATCCCATTCTGGAAACCATCTTTCTCCTATAACTTCATCTGAAAACTCAGAAAATGCAAAAGTTGTGCATGCTTTAATACACAGGGTAAAGGTTGTAGAAGATCTTTTGGCGGTGTTCATGGATGACAGCATAATTCAATCTACCCTGAAGATGGAATTTGTAAATGAGAAAGCTGTAGATGATGCTGGAGTGTCCAGAGAAGTTTACACTGCATTCTGGGATCAGTTCCTTGAGCAGTGTGAAGGGGAAGATGAGCAAGTTCCTAGACTGAGACCAGACTTCTCTGAAGCTGAATGGGAGGCAGTAGGAAGGATCTAGGTAAAAGGATTACTTGACCTTGGTGTACTGCCAGTAAGGCTTTCCAGTGCTTTCATTTTAGCATGTATGCATGGAATCGACTCAGTCAATGATGATGTCCTGATGTCATCTTTCCACAACTACCTCTCTTTGACTGAACGAACTGCCGTTGCAAAGGCTTGTCAAGGCACACTGGAGGAATGTGATGAAGATGATTTGCTTGACCTCTTCACAAGAATGGGCTCCCATTGCATCCCTCCAAAAAACACCATGAAAGATTCTATCCAAACAATGGCTCATAAAGCAATTCTTCAAGAGCCCTAATATGTAATAGACTGTTTCTCCAGAGCCATGCCATTTGCACTGCTGAAAGTACCAGACCAGGAAAGTCTAGTGTCTCTGTATGACACAAAGAAGGCCACTGGCAAAAAAGTGGCACAGCTACTTCAAACAACACAGCTGATTCGCTCTCAGAAAGAACAGATCATCTGCAACGTTATCTCAGAAATGCTGACCAAAGCAAAGCAGAAAAAATTCTACGGTTCTGCACTGGTTCTTCTGTTATATGTGTTCAAATCAAGGTAAGCTTCAATGCAGAATCTGGCCTCAGCAGAAGACCAGTAGCTCATACCTGTGGAGCTACTCTTGATTTATCTTATACTTACAGTTCTTATCCAGACCTCCGCACAGAGTTTGACAACATTCTCTCCAGTGATTACTTTGAAATGGACATCCTGTGAATTTGATGCTGGTCAGGAATAGTTCATAGTCAAAGTCACTTTTTTGGAATTTGATAGTCTGTAGTTATGAACTTGTTGGTAACAATCCGTGTGAAGGTATTTTTATGTACCTTGTGAAAAAGAACAGCATGCTACAAACAACAGCAGTTTTTGGATTTAAATGGCCCTTATATTATTACTTTGATTTACATTTGACTGTCATAACATTCATTTACTATTCAAATAGCTGTAGAGTTTTCCAGCAAGTGGTCAGGTTTGTTCTCTTTGAAAGCATATCATCAGTGCTGTTAGTATGGTTTAATTGTTATTTGATTGTCTTGTTGTCGTAAGTGTTTTGTTTGCAGATGCAGAAATATAAATTTCAAAATATACTGAAATTGCTTTTGTGCAAAGTATTGTTAGTGTGGAAATTACACTGAATCATTAACTTTTTTGTTAATTACATAAGATGTAACCACATAATATGTGGTCAGGTTTGTTTTGTTTTAAAATGTATTCCTCAGCCATTAATATTGCTAAATTATTATTGGATTCTTATGTCAAATCAATCTTATATGCACTCTGTTTACAGTGAAAAAAGTTATTTTAATGTTTTAAAACATGGATTAATTATCGTTAGGCTATTTAAACTTTTTGAATTGAAACTGTATTTGAAATTTTAGCAAACATTCAGATTTCTGTTCTATGCAGTACCACTTTGGTTGTTAGTAAGGAAAGTTCTCTGAATCCTTAACCTTTTTTTTTTTATTATTTCATAAAGTTTAAACAGTTTACATGTTGATACAGGTTCAAATTTAGAAATAAACATTTCCTTTCTTTCATTTCATTTCTTTGTAAACAATAAACAATCTTGCAAAAGTGTTTTCATTTTCAATGACTTTTATGTGTCAAGATTGTAGTCTGGTAAATTGCAATTCTATATAAAATCTTTCCACAATGTTTCAGGTTTCCCCTGGGGACTGTATTGTCTACAGATTATGTAAACATTTCAGATAAAAATGACCTTGCCTTCTTACAGTAATGTCCTGATCACATCTCTTAAATGCATGTATAAGTTCATAGCTTGATATGGGTCTCTTGGAATGTTCAACTGAGACTCAGAGATTATCACATGATATGGGGCGTCGGAAAGTGCATTCGTTCTTGCACAACTGAACACTTTCAGTGTCGGCTAAGGTGAGGAAGTCTCTGGTGTGGTAAAGCTCAGGCAATGCATACATCACACTGGGCCGACCACTGGGGTTACTGATGTTTTTTGATGATGTTCTGAGTAGATACTTCATTATTACTTCTTTGCAGAATTAAGTTAAATTGTTTCCTGAGTATCCTATATGAGGTACCTGCTACAAATATCTGGTGATGTGCTTTAATACTGCTTCACTATCAGAAGATAAACCTAAACAATATTACAATTACCAAAGAACCATAGCTCTTGAGCTTCTCGGAAGATAAAAGAAATAAAGAAAACAACATTCATAAAGAGTAAAGATATGTAAAATGAACAATATAAAGATTTTTAGCATCACTCCTGTATAATTTGGCCCACCCCAGAAACATAAACAGTTTTTTACTTTCTCTGGAGAATCTGTGATCTCTGATTACTGACTGTGGAGAAGACTCTTTCAGACAGTGCTGAGGAGGCAGAGTTAGGTGCTGGACGGCTGTGAGAGAAGAGGAAGAGTGTCGTTCTTACCCCAGCAGCAGAAGGCAGACTCTTCTGGGGGAAGGACAGGAGACACTTTACTCTTCATCTTGTCATGGAGGGTTGATGCAGTGTTTTGCTGTAGAACAAGGCTCCTCCTCAGCACTTGGTCTTCCTCAGCAAAGAGTTCCTTTAGTGCAGAGTCAGAGATTCCTTGCAAACTAGAATCTTTTAATAAAATTTACCATATTATTGTAGTCAGGTTTATTGTTTTTATTATAACACATGACAAAGGTATGAGAAAATTATAAAGGTGTCCTTCCTCCTCTTCGCCATCCTGAGCCTGCACTGTCAATATCCTTCTCTGGCAGCTAAAAGGGAGGATATTGTCGTGTTAATGTTGCTAATGTTGTACACAACCATTCAAAAATCTGGAATCTTTATGTTTTGTTTTTTTTTATATATTTTTCGAAAGAAATCTCTTCTGCTCACCAAGGCTATATTAATTTGATCAAATTTACAGAACAAAACATTAATATTGTAAAATATATAGATTTTTTAAATTTAAAACAACAGTTTTCATACCCTTTTTCTAATACACTTTAAAATGTATTTCATTCCTGTGAGGCAAAGCTGAATTTTTCAGTAGCCTTTACTCCAGTCTTCAGTGTCACATGATCATTCTCATATACTGATCTCATATACTGACTTCCATGCACCTAATCACATTATTGCCTCTCTGACCAAAGTGTGCATGTGCTCGTGACGTACATGAATGACGTGAGGCACCTGCAGGGGTGCGTTTCCCAAAAGCATCGATAGCTAACTATGGTCCTTAGTTCCACTGAACTCTATTGGTAACTATGGAACTTGTGACCATAGTTGCTTTTGGGAAACGCACCCCAAATTAGAAACGATGGGAAAGAAAGCTTTGCATTTCTGGAGAGCCGAATCACTAAACTCTGTCAGCACACCAGTCTCTGCTCCTCACCCTCATCCAGCGTAGGCAAACCCAGCTGAAGTGACACTGCCATCACATTGCTATGGTGGTGAAAAAGCATGGAATACAAACATACAAACATGTTTTGCATTAGACAAATTAAAACAGCGGCCAGTAACACACCAATTTGTGCTGAGCAGTGGGGTTATGTTATGTGAATAATGGTGGTAAAAAAAATAACCACAACTCAAATACTACGAATAATGGAAATTGCATATAAACGGGAGTGAAGAGCTTTGCTCTTGACATGTAAACATCATAATGTGATCAAGTCCTTACTCTGATTATTGGAAATAATCACATTATTTGTGCACATGTAAACGTAGTCTGTTGGAAACAGTTGTGCTCCTTAATATTTCTGTGTAAATCGTGATATTTGTCTTCATGATTATTTTATGTATACAAGTTTAAAAAAAAAAAAAGTAAAAAAAAAAATCAAACCTTTTGTAATATAATAAAAGTCTTTTCTATCACTTTAATTCAATTTTATGCATCCTTGCTATTAATGTCTTCCCCCAAAAAAAAAAAAAAAAAAAAAAAAAATATATTAGGTCACTCCAACCTTTTGAACCGTCGTGTAGACCAGTGTTTCCCAACCAGTGTGCCGTGCCATGGAAGATTATCAAAAACTTCCTTCTCTATTATATTTCGTTATTATTATTTTAAATTAGTGCAATTGGTCATTGTTATCATTAACAACAAGATAAACTGAGTGCCCATATAGCTACAATAAACTTTATAACCTGCAAACTGATGAAAATGTGATGCCATTGTTATGGATCCAAGATGGCGGCGTGATCAGACGCAGCGGCTGCTCCAGGTCCCAAAGACGGTGCTTTTTTGTCTTTTAATGTCGTCTGTTCGTCTCCAAATAGTGTAAATTTACCGCTAGTTCATAAGGAAATCACTCCTAAACTCAAATATGTTCGCCAAAGACTTTTGGATATCGGCAACGCATACAAAGACCAACTCTCGCCGGCGGCTACTGAGAAGCTACGAGGCCTCTGTTTACTGCTGAAGCCGGACCTCGAGACCGCGGCCTCGCCTACTGTCGCTACCCACACAAGGCGGCGTCAAGCGGTGTGAGAGAGGACGGAAGCGCGTAAGCGCCGGAGGTATCTGAGCTAGGCTGAGGAAAACCCCACAAGACCGGCTCTTCCAACACTCATGCTCTCAAACGTTCGCTCTCTGGAAAACAAACTGGACTTAATTCAACTCAGTCGATCTACACAGCATGAGACAAGGGATTGTTGTGTGTTTGTTTTCACTGAAACATGGCTGAACGACAACATCCCGGACTCCGCCATTCAGCTGCACGGACTAACTTGCTACCGCAGCGGACAGAGATTCATCACTGTCTGGTAAGACTCATGGCGGCGGCTTGTGTGTGTACGTCAACAAAGAATGGTGTAACAATGCTGAGGTAGTGACAAAACACTGTTCATCGCTGGTGGAGTTTATGTTTGTGAAGTGTCGACCGTTCTATCTGCCGCGGGAGTTCACGGCCATTGTTATTGTCGCGGTATACATCCCACCGTGCGCAAGCGCAAAGGGCGCTTCGCGAGCTGTACAGCGCCATCAGCGAACAACAAACAAATAACCCCGACGGCTTTTTCATCATAGCCGGTGACTTCAACCACGCAAACTTAAAGACAGTTTTGCCAAAGTTCTACCAACATGTGAACTTTGCAACAAGGGGAAATAACACACTGGACTTTGTTTACACAACATTTAAGAGCGCATACAAAGCTGAACCCCGCCCCCACCTCGGGTACTCGGACCACATCTCTGTTATGCTAATCCCAGCATACAGACCACTTCTGAAACTGGCCAAACCGGTTCACAAACAGATCAAGGTATGGCCAAACAATGCCACCTCAGCACTGCAGGACTGCTTCCAGGACACAGACTGGAACATGTTCAAAGAGGCGGCCACCTACAACAACCACACAGACCTGCAGGAGAACACTGAAACAGTGACTGCTTACATCCAAAAGTGCACTGATGATGTGACAGTCACCAAGACCATCACCACACGCGCCAACCAGAAGCCATGGATGACAGCAGAGGTTCGTGGGCTGCTAAAGACCAGAGATGAAGCATTCAGATCAGGAGATAAAGCAGCCCTCAAAACAGCAAGAGCCAATCTGTCCCGCAGCATCAAAAATGCAAAACGGTCATATGCTCAAAAAATCAACAATCACTTCACAGACAGCAGAGACACACGGAGCCTGTGGCAAGCTATTCAGACCATCACAGACTACAAGCCCCCGCCACAGGCCTGTGATGACGACACATCCCTCCCAGATACACTCAACCACTTTTACTCACGGTTTGAAATGCAGAATGACACACCTGCACAAAAACTGCCCACACCTCCCAACGACCAGGCGCTCTGTCTGTCTCCAGCCGACGTAAGGAAGTCCCTATCTAGGATCAACCCACGCAAGGCTGCGGGTCCCGACAACATACCTGGCCGTGTACTGAAAGACTGTGCTGCACAGCTGACAGATGTCCTAACAGATATCTTCAACACCTCGCTGAGCCAGGCAGTCGTCCCCACATGTCTCAAATCCACAACAATCATACCGGTACCAAAGAAATCACCTGTGTCCTGTCTAAATGACTACCGTCCCATAGCACTGACTCAATCATAATGAAGTGCTTTGAGAGGTTAGTCATGCACAACATCAAAACCAGCCTCCCCAACACACTCGATCCGCTCCAGTTTGCATACCGTCCGAACCGCTCTACGGACGATGCAATTTCCTCCACTCTCCACCTAGCTCTTACCCACCTAGAAAATAATGCTGTTCATTGACTTCAGCTCAGCATTCAACACAATAATCCCACAACAGCTCATAAATAAACTCAACCTGCTGGGCCTTAACAATTCCCTCTGCAATTGGATCCTGGACTTTCTAACCGAAGACCTCAGTCAGTCCGTGTCGGCCACAACACCTCGAGAACTACCACACTGAACACAGGTGCCCCACAAGGCTGTGTGCTCAGCCCGCTGCTCTTCACGCTGCTGACCCACGACTGCACTGCCAAGTCCAGCTCCAACCACATCATCAAGTTCGCTGATGACACAACAGTGGTAGGCCTCATCAGCAACAACGATGAAACGCACTACAGAGAGGAAGTGGCACAGCTGGCTGAATGGTGTGGCACTAACAACCTGTCCCTCAATGTGAGTAAGACAAAGGAGGTTGTGATGGACTTCAGGAGAAACTCCGGTGATCACCCCCCACTGACCATCGACAGCTCGACTGTGGAGAGAGTCAGCAGCACTAAATTCCTGGGGGTGCACATCACAGAGGATCTCACCTGGTCCACCAACACCATGTCACTCTCCAAGAAGGCACAACAGCGCCTACACTTCCTCCGCCGGCTGAGAAGAGCAAGTCTCCCTCCACCCATCCTCACCACTTTCTACAGGGGCACCATTGAGAGTGTGCTGACCAGCTGCATCACTGTCTGGTACGGGAACTGTACTGCAGCAGGCCGCAAGACCCTCCAGCGGACAGTGAACACAGCTGCAAGGATCATCGGTGCCCCTCTCCCCTCCATCCTGGATATTTTCCTCACACGATGCTCCAGCAAAGCAAATAGTATCGTGAAGGACTCCACACACCCCTCCCACAGTCTCTTCCAGCTCCTACCATCAGGAAGACGGTACCGGAGCATCAGAGCCCGCTCTGCCAGACTGCTCAACAGCTTTTTCCCCCAGGCTGTGAGAGCCCTGAACTCAAATCACCCCGCCCCTCTCTGAACCCCCATACAAACCCCCTACCTCCTGTAACATGTAACGTGCAATTCGAAGTGTGCTACACACAGGTGAGTGGGCCTGTACAAACCACCTGTAGTAACACACTCTCCTCCTCTATGCGCACTAGCCACTTTTCACACACACTGCTGTGTGTACACAAATCCCACAAAAAGAACTCAGTAATATATGTATGTTTACATGCTCATGCACTACAAATCATCCTGCACTGTTCCCCAGCCAGCTGCTTGAACTCAATGTTTCTCCTTGCACATGTACAGTATTTATCTGAAGCATTCGTATAGTTTGTATAGGTACTTTTTTATAGATAGTATATTTATATTTATAGTCAAAATCTATCAGTAGGATAGTTGTGTATAGGTTTATATTGTCTTACTCCATTGTTGTATGCCTGTATTTATGTAGCACCGTGGTCCTGTGAGGCATGACATTTCGTTCCACTGTATGCCCCCGCATGTAGCGGAATGACAATAAAGCTCAACTTGACTTGACTTGACTTGATTAATTTACTGTCTCAGATGCGGCCGTTCTAATGATGGACAAAACACAGATCTCTGTCAATCGCTCATCAAAAACCTTGTTAACTCCATTTGAATATGATTTTCAGAAATTAAGTGCAAGTGTCTGATCATACATAAAGCCAAAATACCAACTCTGATGATGCAATGTTTAATTATTGAGAACAAAAAAAACTTTTCCCCTTTCTGTTTTTTTATTTTTTATTTTTATAATACTTAGTGGTGTGCCGTGGGATTTTTTACAGGTCAAAACTGTGCAGCGGCAGAAATAAGGTTGGGAAACACTGGTGTAGACAAAATTATTGGGCAGCACAACTGTTTTCAACATTGAAAATAATCATAAATGTGTCTTGATTTCTGAAGGATCATGTGACACTGAAGACTGGAGTAATGATGCTGGGAATCCAGCTTTGATCACAGAAATAAATTATATTTTAAAATATATTTCAATCTTTTGACCAGCTGTGTACATTGCTACATTTAAATGAAAACACAACTTGTAATAAACAATACACACATTCTCAAAGAACTTACATTGTGATGATTACTTCCTTCCCTCGCTGAGGTCTTCTTCAGTCATTCCCAGACTTCCTTATTTTTCATCTTTCCCTTGAATCTACACAAAAATAAACAAATAAAAACAATTAAACAAATAATTCTATAGACAATTTGGATAAGTCACCCGAGACTTTTTTTGATGGTGGCCACAAACTGTGAAGCTTCCTTTTGAAATCTTAAGTGGTTCTCCAGCTTCTAAAGGAAAGGCAGATTCTGGGGCCATTTTCACAGAGAATTTTATCTTACTACTAGGTGTCCTAGCTAGAGGAGATTTAGCTTAAAACCTATTAACAAAACTCTTAAGGGTCTACAGTAACTAAAAAGAGGGTTGAGTCATTGCATTGACTTTTTTCTTTGTTAAATTTCCACGCTGAGCATGCATTGAAGCTCTTAATATTAAACTCTCAAAGTGAACCAGATAGACGAATGTAACTTTAAAATGTACATAATTTCTTAAACGAGACCATGCCCCCAGATCCTCCAGACAGAACAAGCAAAGTGATGTGGTTGTGTATGGTTTAGGAATAGGGGAGAGTCTTTACATTGGTCAAATTTAGGCCAACTCCAATATTTTTTAAACATTTAAAAATGACTAGGAGCTCGGGAGGTGCTCATAAAGGCAGTGGTTTACAATTGTGGTCCTGGGGACCCATAGCACTGCACACTTTGTATGTCTCTCTTGTTAAACACACTTGATTCAGATAATCAACTCCTTAGGAAAGAATTATCCAATAATCTAGTTTATAATAGTATTTTTGTCACAGATTATGATTATATATTTTTTCATTTGTTATTTTTCATTAAAATTAAGTTGTCTATTTAGCAGGTTGTGTTTAACATACAACAGAGCGATGATCAGGTCAACACACATAAGTATAGAAATTCTACATTGATAAAAAAAAAAAAAAAAACTGCACTGGTATCGGATCGGATCAGCAAGGCTCGAAATATGCTCCCATAATTTAATCTGTGCGACCTCAAAATATATTTGGGAGCATTTGTGTGAGTGCATATAATTGTTGTAGTGCCTGTTTTAATTTCTCTAAAAATGTTCAGTTATGTGCCTTCTGTGCGCTGATACGGTGACCGCAGGGGTTAAAGCAAAAAAAAATCTTTTGACTGAAAATTTTTCCTCGGCCAAACCCCATTCCACAGGCATACCTGTCACACACCCAGTTTAAGAGCCGTGTTTTTCTTCTAGTAATTTGGAGCGCTTGTCCTCCTAATTTAAAAAAAAATTAGGAGCACCTTCTAATCAATAATAAAAAATTTGCATCAAATATTAGCCTTCTTAATACGAGGTGATATTTGACTCAAAGTGATTTACAGGGGAATTTTCTTTTTACCTTTGTAAATGCATTTTTCTAATTTTATTAAATGTATGCAGTGTTTCCTCTAGGATTTTCCAGCTGTGGTGGCAGGACTATTTCCCATGGACCACGCCCCCTCCCCACCCAAGAATCACCTACACTCAGAATCAAATTTATTTTAACTAAATAAGACAAGTAAATAGTAAATAATAAAATAAGAACAAATAAATTAATGACAATCAATAGTACAAACAAAAACAAGATACAAATTAAATTATCAGTACTTAATATTTTTCAGTTAGGTCTAACTATAATCTATTCAACTGTAAAATAACACTGGATAGTCTTCACTGTATAATGAAAGACAGCAGCAGGTTTATTTAGGCTGCTGTCTCTTTAAGACCTCATGCACAGATCTAATATGTTACACATGGCTCTGTGCTTACTTTTCTTTTTAGGAGCTCTTGTCCTCCTAATTTAAAAAATTTAGGAGCACCTTCTGATCAATAATCAAAAATTAGCCTTCCTAATACGAGGTGACATTTGACTCCTTAAAGTGACTTACAGGGGTATTTTCTTTTTACCTTTGCAATGGCATCATTTTCATCTGTCAAATTCAAAAATGTATGTTTATAAGCTTTTTAAAATTTCTATTTAAAACAATATAAGTAGTAGAAAAAGACAAATAAGTTACCAATCATATGAAATTAGTATTAATAAAAAATTAATTTGTACTACAGAGGTGGCACAGAAGAACACAAAAGTGGTTTGTACATTTTCAGACTTTAATGAGGCTCAGAGGTGGCATGAGTGCTATTAAATTCATAGATTCATGTGGAGATTAATGTTTTAAATATAAAATTTTGAATACAGAAATATTAAATGATTTAAATAACTGAAATTATAAGCTAAAAGTGAAACTGAAACCGCCAGCAGGTGACAGCAAGTCAATTATTTCTTCACTGATTCATTCATTCAATTGATTCGTTCGAACCAACGATTCATTCAGGAATGAAGCAAGTGACTCACTGCGTCCCAATATGCATACTATCCACCCTATCTGCCCTGAATAGTATTGAAAATTACTACTACCACACAGAATTTAGGATGGATAGTATGCACATTGGGCACTGTCTTTATGAATGGTTAATCATGAATCAAAAACGCACTTTCATTCATGAATGAAACACCGCCGTGTTTGCTTTTAGAGATGCGCAGGGGCTCAGCTGTTACTTCATTTAGAACTATTTTCGTTGATGATATAGAGCAAAATCATGCAGTACTTGTTTATTGATCTGTTGTATTAAATCAATATCACATTTGCAAACTCCCTTAATAATTATTAAAAGCTGTCACTCTCCTTATCGCGATCTGTGCACAGAAAACGAGAGTGCACGAGTGAGTTCTCAAGACTCAAAAGCACGTGCAAATGTGATACATTCCGTCGGAACCTGCGGGAATCTGTAGAATGATTATTACCGGTAATAGCCGCAATCCCGCACCGAATTCTGCTCTGTTCTCTGATAATAACCCGACTCTGAATGATGCGAGCGGCGTTGCTGTCTTGTCAGTGAGAAGCTGCAGCCGTGGCGGGGATGATTTTTGGTGTGCCGGCAAAACAACAACAACAATGAGCTACATGTTTCTTTTCCCCTCATTCCCCTCACGGAGTGAATACAGAGCGCTTAGAGCGGAGAGAGGAACGTGCTTTCGCTCCACTCCAGGCTTTGATCACATCCCCCTCAGCAGGCTGAATACACCTTGTCTTTCCCTAAAATTAAGACATTTATTACACTGTTTGAGAAATGTAAGCCTATTTACGGCCTTAAAATTATGAAAAGTGAATTTAAGACATTAAAGACAGGCAGGAACCCTGCAGTTGACGGAAATCCGTCATATACTCTCTGCAATTAACGGAAATCCGTCGTAGCGACGGAGAACTTTAATCCCTGTCTGCCGTTCTATCAAACATTACATTACTTCATCTTTACGTTCTTAAATTTAATGCAGATTTTAGATTTTAGGTTAATATTAGCTGTCAATCACTCAGTCACTGCTTTCCGCTGTCAGGTGACAGGGAGCTAACTACCGCGGGAGATGCAAAGGGCTGAAGAAGAGAGAAAAATGAAAGGAAACACTGACAGATTTCTTTTGTAAACCACCTAAAGTTACAAATAATGGTGCTGGTGATAGCGATCATGTGGTGAATGTTGATCCACCAGCCGAAAAGAAGGCGTACAGTTTTCGGAGAGAATGGTTGAAAGACTTCGAGTGGCTCCGCTATGAAAAAGCTCTGTGCTCTATGCACTGCATTCACTTTAAAGCCTGTGGGACGGAGTTTGCAGGTAACACTAACAGCATTCGCCACCGAATCTACACATTTTAAGCTCGAGAGCTTGGTTAAATACAGAGAGAGTGCCAAACACAAGAAATGCGGGACAAGTGTGTGGCAAAACGTTCAGGATCATCAGGTTCCATCGTTAAGGCCTTTAAATTGTCAGGATGTTCACGTAAGGGGCTGCGATAATATCGTAATTGTTGTTTTAACGATGTGCGATTTGACATTATCGAGTACATTGCAAAAACTAAACCAAATACCTACAGAGAATGCATACATGACGTGATGAAGTCCAGTAGGTTAGACTAGTGCGCGTGCGCATTTACAGTGCTTTTTTTTCACTGCATGATTCACTCTATTAAAATGCGTAACAAAATTCAAGATATGGGGGCTTTATATCATTTCATATAGTTAATATCACACGAACAGTGCCGTTTTTTCCTCAACAAGAAGTGAATATTAAGAGACACCATATTTCCTGTTTTTGCTCCATTTCGACAACAAAAATAATTCTCAAACAAAGCCAAACACTTTTGTGTCTCTGAGCGACATGACAGTGTTTTGTTCCTAAATGAATCAACCGTTTAAATGATTCGGTTCAATCGCAGTGACTCACTTATTAACAGTGACTTGATGCCACCTACTGGCGATTGTAATTTCACATTTAAAGTATCTTTTAATTTTTTTAAAAATAATTTCAAATATCAGTATTCAACGTTTTATATTTACAGTATTAAAACATTATATATGCATGTGTAACTGCAGGTTAAATGCATTCATGTCCTGCATTAAGCAGGGTGTAAGTGCATCTAAATGCCACTTCAGAAATTCAAAATTCTAATTCAAAGATGAATTTTGTTGATACTGATTTAATTTGCTTAATAACAGCCCAATTGACTTATTATTCTAACTGACTGATTAAATGCAAGAATTTGACTCAAATGATGATGCACACTTTTAGAAAAAATGGCTTAATTGTGAAAATGACCATAAAAGGTAAAAATCAATTTAAACTTATTGGAAAAGATTAATTTCTATCACTGCTGTGAACTGACCACCAGAATATGAAGAATATCAAAATCAGCTAGACTACCAGCACAATAACACAAGATCAGCACAATAACACAAGCAAAATATTGTCAGATATCAGATTAACTTTAGTAATTTACGAAAGAAATCTGTCAGTGTTTCTTTTCATTTTCTCTCGTCTTCAGCCCTTTGAATTTCCCGCGGTAGTTATAGCTCCCTGTCACCTGACAGCTAATATATTAACCAATCTGTATTAAAGTTAAGAATGTAAAGATGAAATCTGTTAATATATAATTTGTAGTTATGGTGTTCATTAATTTTTGGTGGGTGCTCCTAAATTTTTGCTGGTGCTCTTAACTTTTTAAAGTTGGGAGCACCAGTGCTACCACGTAAAAAAGTTAATTTCGAGCCCTGATCCCTAAATCCAACCCTGTGGATTACCTGTCTCTCCTCCAGAGCCTTTAGTCGTGTGGGTCCAGGAAGGGTGCTTATATGTCTGGATACCGCTGCACAAATCTTTCAACCATGAGAAATACAGTTCCAGCATGTCTTCAAATCCAGGACAACAGAATGGTCAGGATGATCTGAAACATATAACCAACTGAAATCAATTTAAATGTATTTTGTCTTGCCTGAGTGATGCTGAAACAACCAGGTTTAGTTTTTCACCCAGCATTCGCTGCTTCCTATGGAACAGTCTTCATGATGAATGATCTCTTGATCCTGGATCCTTGCTGCCATCCACTTGGAGATGGTTTGGATGATATGTGGTTGTGTCTAAAGGGGTAATGAATCAACGTTACTAAAATACTGATAGCAGCACTATTGATCCTGTAGCTTATATCAATTTTTCAGTACTGAACAAGTCAGGAACCAAAGTAGTCCCAGTTCTTGAAACCCATCTCTGCTTGTAATAGTTGTCTTGTTTGCCCAGACTGTCTCTCCACCTGATTAAAAAAAAAAAAAAAAAAAACTTAGTTTTACAGCGATGAATAAAACATTTATAATACTACGTTTGGTTGTAACAAATGAGCATCTTTTCTTATAAGCAACTCGCTGAATCATTGACTCAACTGGTGGCAGTCAGGACCTAAAATAAAAAGTGAACCATTTATTAAAGATTTGTTGAAACTAAAGTATCAGATCTATTTGAGAATTAAACTAGCATAAAAAGCATGCATGTAAAAAACACCATTAACGAGCAGATGACACAATTTACAGGCCTGTCACTTGAGGGGGAAAGGCAGAAATTATTAATCCCACAGACACTGAAGATGATTTCGGCAGCCTCGGTCTAATTAAACTTTATACAGCGGTTTATATTCAAATTTACAGTATGGCTATGAGCATCATCGACTAGCCAACGGCAGGCAGTCAAACAAACTAATTAACTTTACTACGGTTAAAGTTTAAAGAATTTGAAAGTGCATTGATGACACATATATCTGCTAATATAATAATTCATGCCATCTTTTTAAATTGCTTGATGAATTCAGTATATTTCCCAAAATATAGGCTATCCAAATGGTATCTTAACATGATGTAGTGCAATAATATGAAAAGTTACCATGAGACCAGCTGACCACGTCGCTACAACGTTCTTCATGGCACTATCTAGCGACGTCTTTTGAAGACGTGCCCACGACGTTTCTGGAACGTCAGCCAAGATTCTAAAAAATGGAACTTTACCACGACGTCCTCACAACGTCGCCATAAAGTAATGTCGCTCTGACCAAAGGACGACGAACTGGCGACGTCGTCACAACGTTCTGTGTTTGCTGCACACACTCGCGTCGCCGAAGCTCACCAGCGCCATCTTGTGCACTGAGCAATAGATGTGTCCCAAAGCTAAGTGTACACACTTCGGAGTGCGCATTTTAAGTGCGAATGCGTCACACCGACACTACTGAGACTGTCCCAATGTGAAGTGTACACACTTATTTCCCAGTAGCAAATACGACTTGAGAGGCCGTTCACGTCCAGTTTCCGATTAGGAAACTCGTATATTACGATAATTCCGATAGCACATGAAGGCAGCATTAAGCCTGGAGGGGTACAAATGGACGCAATCTGATGAATATTTAACTTCAGAGTCTGCCGGCTAAAACCATAGACTGTAAAAATGTCGTTACTGGACAGTCAACTGTGTCAGTGGCGTGCACAAGGGGGCAGGGGCTCGAGCCCCTGCCCCTTTGAGGTCCGACGGTAAAGTACCCTTGCGGTCTGGTGCCCCCGGTCTGGGATTTCTGCCGAGGGTAGAGGTGTTCGATATGACGATTTTTGATCGTGGACTATAAAAAATGTCTCCACGATTTGCTTTTTTGAAGAAATATCGTAGTATCGTACTTCAGCGCGCATTCTATCAGCTGCAGTTCTGGCGCCGCCGTCTCTGTGTACTGTACAACGCCACATACATTCAGATCAGTGTTAACTCAGCGGTAGAGTTACTCTCACGGGACACTGCACTTATTCGCAGTCACAAAAGTACATTATCTGCATCTACTTCTAAGACTTACTGGTTGAACGTTTCACTCAGTGTTCTGTTCTGACGAGCGCCTTTTCTGAGCACATACACCCAAAGCGCATGCTCTAAAAAGCCCGTCAAACAGCGCCTGATTACTGAACTAAGTTATGTTTTGTGCTAATACTGTCAAAACACACCAGGTTTATGTATAGACTCAGTTGGTTATGTCTAAAATGAAAGTAAACAGCTGAGAGAAACGCGTGTGTGCCTGTATATTAGATGCGTGCAGGTCTTAAAGGGACAGTACTAAACATGCAGCCGACTGTAATTAAAGGAATAGTTCACCCTAAAATTGTAATTCTGTCATTATTTACTCACTCACATGTTGTCCCAAACCTGTATTAATTTCTTTCTTGTGCTGAACACAAAAGAAGATATTTTGAAGAATGTGGGTAACCAAACAGTTGCTGGTTCACATTGACTTTAACAGTAGGAAAAGAAAATACGATGGAAGTCACTGTAGACCAGCAACTGTTTGGTTTTCCACATTCTTCAAAATAGCATTTATTTTCAGCAGAAGAAATTCGTTCAGGTTTAAAACAACTTTTCAGTGAGTAAATGAAGGTATAAAATCAAACACTAGCCTATTTTAATTTTGGGGTGAATTATTCCTTTAATGTTAATAAAACACCAAACACAAAGAGAAAAATCACTCACTACTCTTGACTGAAAAACTTTAATACAGTTGCTTTAATAGGAATCAATCTATATAGTGTTTTATTTTTATATTTGTTCATTCAGTTTCTTGAATGCTCCTGCTAAATATGCCTATTGTAGACTACCTGAAAATAAAACACTGTTTATTTTATTTGTATATTATGTGTATTTGTAATGTGTATCTTTGCTCTCATTTTTTAATAACAAAGATAAAATAATGACAACGATTTTTATCTTCACCCACTTTGGCCTAAATATCCGCCATACTTTTTAATATTTTGTTACCTTGAAAGGCTTTGTCTTTATAATAGGGAAATTAGTTTGGCTGTACTGCTCAAACAGCTTGCAAAATAGAAAATCCAACGTGACAAAGAATTGTGATAATATTGTGAATCGTGATTTTCAAAAAAAAAATATCGCCATATCGCCCACCCCTAGCTGAGGGGGACCAAACCCATACAACCCCCCCCCCCATTTTGCCCCTGCCCCTCCGGAGGTCTGTGCACGCCACTGAACTGTGTTGTTAGCTAACGTAATCGACCCTAGCTGTCCTTGTAGGTAGCCAGCATAGCTATGTCACTGTGAGTACAGTATACATCATAAATGTCATGAAATCTTACCCGTTTAATCCCAAATGTTGTGTTGGTTAGCACGTTTTATTGCAGTGAACCATTTTAGTCGTCTATCGGGATCAATCGCGTGTGTGTTGTGTGTATCTTATAGGATATATATATATATATATATGTGTGTATTTTGCAATAGTGAAAGACGTAGCGCGCTAAGAGACATCGTTATCGGGAAACGCACTCCAGAACAATTGGAGATTACCAAATCTCAAATCTAAATCTAATCTTTGAGATGAGTATCAACTGTCAATAGAACTGATGCAAAAGTATTTTTATCTAATTTTACTCTAAGATTGAACAGAATTGTAAGAAACAACATTGCCAGCAAGCACCCCTTTTAACACTTTCTTCAACAGCAAAAATGCAAGTGATCACGCGGGCGCTTCCCTGTCGTGCATTCCACACTCCGCACAAACATTTGAATATGGGCCAATAATAGAGCATATTTATAGGCCTATAGGTTTATTGAAATAAATATTCACCAGTCCACTTCAGACAGATACGAGAGATGTAGTTATAACCTATAAATTGAAGGCTTTTAGACATTTTAATATGATCTAACTGACCGATGCCGCTCCAATCTGTTGATCATTATTTGTTATTGATCAAGATTAAACGGATGTCGCTCTCATAAAAAGACTTCGTTTAATGACTCAATTATGGATTAAATCATTAAGATACTTAACAGGTTAAATATAATATGCTGAATATGTAATATTGTTCAAATATTTATAAAAATGCTATAAATAGCCAGGCTGCTATAAGACTGCAGTTTCACATTTTGCGTCTGCATAACAAAATAAATTATTTTTAATATGCAATTATACGAAATCAAACAAGACGTGTAATGAAGAAAAATATTTAGAAAAAAAATGGGGAAAAAGTAAATCTTAATTAATTTTTAACGTACATTAAGTAAACAGTTCCCCGCAGTATAATATCAACCAATTCAGCACCACCACCATGGACAGCACCTCGCAATGACGTACATAAGAATATATACCTCAAGTAACCTTCTAAGGCATAGGTCTTCAACCCTGTTCCTGGGGACCCACTGTCCCTAATCAAACACACCCGAAGCACCTAATCAAGCTCCTCAAGATTGCTTGAAAATACAAAGGCAGGTGTGCTGAAGAAGATTGGAAATAAACTTTGCAGGACATTGGTCCCCAGGAGCTCTGTCCTAAGGCAGTGGTTTTCAAACCGGTCCTGCAAGCACCCCTAGCACCTCACATTTTGTATGTTTCCCTATATCTGACACACCCATTTCAGGTCTTGCAGTCTCTACTAATGAGCTGATGAGTTGAATCAGGTGTGATAGATGAAGGAGACACAGAAAATGTGAAGTGATGGGGGTGCTTATTAGGACCGGTTTGAAAACCACTGTCCTAAGGTATACTTGTGTGTGTGTGTGTGTGTGTATATATATATATATAGTTCGGGGATCATACCTAGAAAAGTTGTACCTTGAGTTAAGGTCTACCTTTAGGTGGGTTTAAAATAGTAATCACACTGTATTAAAATCTATTTTGAGATAACTGTCAACTATGTCAATGGAACTGATGCATATGTATTTTTTTTATCTTATTTTTCTATAAGATTTAACAAAATTTCAAGAAACTAAATTGCCAGGAAGCGCCCCATTGCTACCCTGTAATGAGTTTAAAATGTATCATTTATATTTACGAATTATAACCAGTATTGCCCCTTAATGGAAAGTTAATTTCTGTCCATGGTGCGCGAAGAATTTGCATGTGCGCTTGTGTTTTATAAGCGTGAGTGTGGTTTGTCTGCGCGCATTTAATTTCGCATGCCGTGGTAAAAATGTTTTTGATTTCATATTTACTGCTTCATATTAAAATCGGTTAGAAATTGAAATTAGTTTACGTTTACTAGAAAAAAAGTTTAATTTGATGTAATTCACAATTGCGAGAATAAAGTCAGAAGTGAGAGACACAAATCCTGAATTACAAGATAAAAACTCAAAATTGCGAGATGTAAACTCCGAATTGCGTGGACAAAAGCCTGAGTCTAGGCTAAAAAATAAATATCTTTAAAATAAATATCGCAATTCAGACATTTTTCTCAGAAGTGCAGGATAAAAGAATAAGAAATATGAGATATAAATTCAGAACAGCGAGAAAAAATATTAAAAAAACAGAATTGTGAGAAAAAGTCTCAAATACCTTTATTTATCCGAAAACATGCTTCCATTAACTTATACACATGGAATAAGAATCTCGCTCTCACAGTTTTAAACGCACGGGAAATTCAAAGCATCGATGTAATAATCAAATAAATGGTTTACATTCCACAAACTTTAACAGCCCTAAACATATTTGTTCGCATTCGTTAAAAGGTTAACTTGACAGTCCCCATATATTACGATTTGACAAGCTGATCGTAAAAGTATGCTGAAGTGACTCTTTACGACTTTGATATTTAGATAGGATTTCGATATATGGGTTATGCATGAATGTATATACGTATTAATTTATGAAGTAGAGTATTATTTATTTAACTGCTCATGTGATTTAATCTGATTGTCATGCTCCTTAAGCTACACTTTTTGTTTCTTTGTTACTTTTACAGAAGACTGAGGTGGAAGAACAAGAGTAGAAGACGAGTACAGAGGAAAATGATTATCAACATGTTGTTGTTAGTAGTAGTAGTCATTTATAGTTATAGGTAATTTATTTATAGTTAATACTGTAATTTATTTGTTCATGCTTTATCGTTGCTTAATATGCTTGCACCTGTGCATGTTTATTTTTATATACTTGATAATTAAATGTTTTGGAAGTATTTCATGGCTTATGCTATTTTATATCAAAAATAAAACAATGAATATGGATTGTGGACTGATTTATTTATATAGATTTACTGCTTTATTTATCAATAACTAAGTACCAATGCAGAAAAAGGTAAGAATTAATAAACATGATGAATAGGGTTAGGTTAGAATAACGTTAGGGGAACGTTAGAATAACGTTCTATAAACCAGAAACTAACGTTCTATTTCCGTAAAGAAAACTTTCCTGGCTAACCAAAAACTAACCTTAAAAAAACGTTCTGGGAACCAAAAACTAACGTTCCCGGAACGTTCTGGGAACCAAAAATTGTTAGCTGGGCCGTTGTCCAATCTGTTGCGTTCAGCGTGACCACCGCCTCACTGTGCTGATATAGCCGATGTGAAGGATGATGTTTTACGTCGATGAAAGTACAAAGTCTATAATAAATAATATTTTAGCATCCAGATACGTCGCCAATATGGAAACATTTGGATTCGTGCCAAGGGTAGGCATTTCACCTTTAATTTGTTTTTGGATTGACTTTTATAGTATAGGCTATCTTTAAGTTTAGAGGATTTGTTGTGGAGAGAAACTAATAACTGTGTTTATAATGTTTGTAAACATTTTGATTTACTGCCATTTTAGCCTACATAATTTCTGAATGTAATAGTAAAATGCGACGCGACTATATGTTGTTGTTTCTATTTCATCTCAGTCAACACGCCACAGTATGGGTCAGCCTCGCTAAGGATGAGCTGTCAGGAGACGATATATCAAATTAACCACGCCCCGCTTGCAATCACCTCCTATAAATACAGGTGTTAATCAGCCGGCCCTTTCTCTTTTTTGCCTCCTGGCTAACGATTGAGTTGGTAAAGACGGTGAGATTTGCTTTCTTTATTACTTAAAGTAACTGGCTGACGGGAACCTCTTTGCCTGTGAGGGTGAAAGTTACCGCGTTGCCGCGTGCTGTTTGTGAAGGAGCCTCTTAACCTAGAGGATTAAGGCTACAGTGTTACTTCTGTTGTAAAGGTGAGTATTTAACACAGATTGTTTGGCAAGGGGGCCTCTTCACCTGTGAAGGTGAAGGCTACCAAGTTTGAAGTAAGCTGTTTAAATAAAAATAAAAAACACAGCAGGGAGAGATTTTCGTTTGTCATTTCAGCCAAAGAAACCTCTTTGTCTGTGAAGACAAAAGCTAGCTGAGCTGTTTTTCACTTCCCTATTTAAGATGCAAGAGGAAGACAACATTGGTTTCCCAGCAGAGATCCCTGCAGGACAAGTACGTCAGCCTGAGCAGAATCTTCAAGAAGAAGGTGTCAGGCGTAAGCACTCTCGCAAGCGCAAGCATGTAGAAGTGGATCATCTTCAGAGACAGATGCAAGGAATGCAAGAGACTCTGAATAATTTGTTACAGGCACAACAGTGGCCGGTGGGGCCTCCAGGCCCTGGGGAACTGGTGCAAAAACAGCCATGCCGCCACCCAGATGAGATATCTGTGATAGCATCTGGAGTGTTTGGAAGGGAAGGCAATTCTATGCCATCAGATCAAGAGGACATCTCTGATTCAGAAATGGATTACTCTTCTCAGGCTTCGGATCCTGTTCCTTTGGATCCATCAGATAAGGCGGTGATTGCTAGAGCAGCAGAACGGGCGAACCTGGCTTCACAACCTGCCTCAACATCAACTTCGGTGTTTGATAGAGGCTCTCAGCGCCGAAAAACGGAAGGTTTGCCTATACTTCCAGACTTTGTGACAGAGTTGCATTCTTCATGGAAGGTTCCAGGTTCCACTGCCCTCCCTAAGACACAGCTGGGCAACCTGGCAGGGGCGGCAGCTTGCACGGGCTTGCTTCAGCTCCCAGATTGGGCCCACATTTGCTATGTTGGCAGGAGCAACCACCCGGGCTGGCAAAGATGCTATACACCCTAACAAGTATTGTAGGTTAGTTGACAGTCAGCTAAAAAGAACATATCATGCCTCTGCCTTGTCTGCAAGACTGGCATGCACCAATTCCCTCCTGTTGGTTTATTTAGAGGGTATACTACAGGATTTGTCCTCTACCTTGACGAGTGAAGACATTCCAGAAGCATTACGGGTGATTGACATGCTGATCCGAGGAACAAGTGCACATGCCCAAGCTCTGGGACAATCGATGGCCAGTGCGGTTCAAGCGCGTCGTCAAGTATGGCTGTCCCAGGCCAATCTTTTGGACCAAGACTGCATGGCAGTCATAGCAGCTCCATTGATCCCTGGTGAGGTCTTTGGGCCCCCTTCAGAGGCAGCACTGGAGCAGTCCCGTAAGACAAGAGAGTTGACACGCTCTGTGCGTCTGGCACCAGTTATTCGTGGGCCGCGGACATCAGCGGGAGCAGTAGCTGGACTCGGCCGAATCGTTAAACCAGGCCTACCCAGGGCAGCGGAGAACTGCTGGCCAAGGGGCTCTAGGGGGACCAGGCCAAGGAGCTCGACAGTCCTTTCGTAGGGGCAGACAAGCAGAGTCTTCTATCACACGGATGTCAGGCGGAAGAAATCGTCGCTGACAATCAGTCTCCGGCCACACACTTTTCCAGTCAACAGCTCCTCCACTGGCGCCAATGCACCCAATGTCCATGGGTGCTAAGCACCTTGGAGTTCGGATACAGGCTCCAGTTCAGGTCAAAACCGCCAAAGTTTCAAGGGATTGTCCCTACTGTTCTGGGAGACGAGAACCAGTGCAAGTCTCTCACAGCAGAGGTATCGGTCCTTTTAGGAAAGGGAGCAATAACACACCTGCCCTTGGGAACAATGGGGCAGGGGTTTTATTCCACCTATTTCCTGATTCCGAAAAAGGATGGGGGTCTTCGTCCCATCCTCAATCTCAAGGGATTCAACCGTCATTTGAAACGACTGCCTTTCCATATGCTCAACATATCAACCCTTTTAACCTTCATCAGGCAAGGGGATTGGTTCACAACAGTGGACCTCCAGGATGCTTACTTTCATATCCCGATTCACAGGAACCACAGGAAGTATCTAAGGTTCTACTTTCAGGGCAACGCATACGAGTACAATGTTCTCCCCTTCGGTCTGTCATTGGCCCCTCGCACCTTTACAAAATGTATGGATGCAGCACTCATCCCACTTCGTCGTCAGGGTATACGTATAGCAAACTACCTGGACGATTGGCTAATTTGTTCCCCTACAGAACAGCAGGCCAGGAACAACACAAAGGTTGTCCTAACCCATTTACAGAACTTGGGGCTGAAGCTGAACAGCAAGAAGAGTTGTCTCATCCCCACCAAGGCAGTGACATACCTAGGGTTGACCTTGGATTCAACAACGATGAGAGCATCTCTGACCCCTCAAAGGCAATTAGTGTTGGAAGAATGTCTATCCCAGCTCCTCTGGAAGGAGCAGGTTACAGTGAAGTTTGGTCGGAGGCTGCTTGGCCTGTTGGCAGCAGCCAGTCAGGTAGTACCATTAGGATTGCTTCACATGCGCCCTCTGCAGCTATGGTTAGCAAAATACAAAGTGAGTCCATACGAGAATGGACAGCGACTGATCCCAAGGAACAGGGATTGTCTTCCAACAGTCCAGTGGTGGCTCTTGACTCCAGGCCTAAAGGAAGGAGTCACACTGGGCCCTTTATGTTTAAGGGAAATGATAACAACAGATGCATCACTGGAGGGCTGGGGTGCTGTCTGGCGAGGCAATCCAGCACAAGGACAATGGGATGCCTCGTGGAGAGGAGCACACATAAATCTGCTGGAACTGGAGGCAGTATTTCGGGCCCTGATCCATTTTCGGCCTCGGCTTCAGGAGAAGCATGTCATTGTTCGCTCAGACAGTACCACAGTAGTGTCATATATAAACCATCAGGGCGGGTTACGTTCAACGTCCCTTTACAGGAGAACTCGGGACCTTCTGTTATGGGCACATGCTCAGGGGGTGTCCCTGAGGGCCTTACACCTCCTGGGAGAGGACAATGTAGCAGCCGACCTTTTGTCCAGGGGAGGCCCCAGGCCAGGGGAATGGCGACTACATCCGGCAGTGGTGCAGGAGATCTGGTCTCGGTTCGGGGTGGCTCAGGTGGATCTCTTTGCCTCACTGGAAACCACACATTGTCCCCTGTGGTATTCAATAGTGGGCCCCAAGGGGTCACTAGGGGTGGATGCTCTGGCAAACAAATGGCCTCCAAGGCTCCTGTATGCATTCCCTCCATTCCCTCTTCTGCCAGTGGTCCTAGCCAAAGTAAGGATCTTAAAGGCCAAAGTCCTGCTGGTGGCACCAGATTGGCCCCAGCAAGCATGGATGCCGGATTTGGTAGCATTACAGAGGGGACCGCCATGGCGTCTCCCAGTCAGGAAGAATATGCTGTCTCAGGCCCAAGGGAAACTCTGGCACCCAAATCCAGGGAAGTACAATCTGCACGTCTGGCCACTAGATGGGAGTCTTCCAGAGCTCTACAAGGAGACTGTATGCTGCTCGATGGGAAAGGTTCTCTCAATGGTGTCATTCCAAGGGAATGGACCCAGTTTCATGCGGGGTGGAGTTAGTTTTGTCATTTCTCCAGTCCCTGTTGGAGACGGGACTGACGGAGTCAACCTTGAGGGGATATGTAGCGGCTATATCAGATCGCCATATGGACTACGGAGGTAGCACAGTTGGTGTCCATCCTCTTGTGAAATGTTTTCTGAAAGGAGCTCGTAGATTAGGTCCATCTCAAGCTCGGTTGGTTCCCTCATGGGACTTGGGCATTGTCCTGAAAGCTCTGACAGAACAGCCCTTTGAGCCATTAGACAAATTGGGATTAGAACTTCTCACGTTGAAGACAGCCTTTCTCTTGTCTATTGCTTCAATTAAGAGGGTAAGCGAATTGCATGCCTTGTCAGTACACCCTGCATGCTTGAGACTGGGGGAAGAAGATTCATCCATTTCTCTCCTTCCGAACCCATCATTTCTGCCAAAAGTTTTGCCTCGTTCTTATGTCTCCAGACCTTTGGTACTAGAACCCTTTCATCCCCTCCTCATGATTCAGCAGAAGCAGCCAGATTACATCTAATCTGCCCAGTCAGAGCACTGAGGAGATACATTGCTTGCACTCAACAGATCAGACAGACTGATCAGCTGTTTGTCTGTTTTGGAGACTCAGTGCGAGGCCAGGTGGTGTCCAAGCAGCGGGTCGCAAGGTGGGTGGTCAGGCTAATAGAACTAGCCTACCACAGCATTGGAAGGCCTCCTCCCAAGGGGGTGGTGGCCCACTCTACTAGAGGAATGGGGGCCTCTTGGGCATTATTTAAGGGGGCCTCTCTGGAAGAAGTGTGTGTGGCAGCAGGCTGGTCGTCCTCTTTGACATTTGCCAAATTCTATCGTCTGGATCTGGCAAGGACAGTTTCATCTGCTATTCTGCAAACAGCGGAACAGTTATAAACTGCTTTATGTTACAGTTATGTCAAGGTATTATTACCTGGTGGTTTGGTTGTAAGTTATATGAAGAACTAATAAAGGTTCTGTTGCATTAATCATGTCCTGGTTATTGCCCCGCTAGATTTCCCCTCATGACCTTATCTGGTACACAGTTGACCCATACTGTGGCGTGTTGACTGAGATGAAATAGAACGGAGGGTTACGTAGGTAACCTAGGTTCTGTGAATGAAGTCAACACGCCACGAAGCGTGGTCACTCGGGGACTGCTTAGAGCCAGTCGGAAAAAGAGAAAGGGCCGGCTGATTAACACCTGTATTTATAGGAGGTGATTGCAAGCGGGGCGTGGTTAATTTGATATATCGTCTCCTGACAGCTCATCCTTAGCGAGGCTGACCCATACTGTGGCGTGTTGACTTCATTCACAGAACCTAGGTTACCTACGTAACCCTCCGTTTTTTTTTTTTTTTCTCAGAACGCAATTTTATACAAATGTAGCGGGGTTTTTTTTGTTTTTTTTTTAACAATGCAGCAAACGTTTTTAAATATCTTTTAAAAAATACTTTAATGTCTTTAAAGCATTAATAGATTTTTTTTTCTTTCTTTTGTTTAGTAGCCTACATTTAGGCAAATCTAGAAAAGATGATGCTGGCTGTGACACCCAGCAAAAACTCGTTGAAAAGACGTCGAAAAGACGACAATGCCAGACGTCTAAACAACGTTAAAATCTGGTTGAAAAGTGAAAGACGAAAAGACGTCTTTTTCGTGTCGTCGAAAAGACGTCTATAAAAACACGTCCAAATTACGTCTAAATGTGGTTATAAAGTTAAAGTTGAAAAGACGTATTTTCAGGCCTAATTCCGACGGTGAATTCATGATTATATTTATATTTCATATTCATAATTACTGTCAAAATAAGACAATTCACAAAAGAGTACCAACACATTTATTGACACATTAAATACATCTTTCACGTAAAAGAAACACTTTCCTGATCACATCTTAAGCCTGCATTTGATTAAACATACAGTAAAAACAGTAATATTGTGAAATATAACTACAATAATAATTATTTTCTATATGAATTGCATTGTAAAATGTCATTTATTCATGTGAACTGAATTGTCAGCATCATTACTCCAATCTTCAGTGTCACATGATCTTCAGAAATCATTCTAATATGCTGATTTGCTGCTCAACAAACATTTCTGATTATTATCAATGTTGAAAACAGTTGTGCTGCACAATATTTTTGTCGAAATCATGATATTTTTCAGTATTCTTTGGATAGAACTTTCAAAAGAGCAGTATTTATTTGAAACAGTTTTTTTAAAAACAATTTAAAAGTGTTTCTTGTAACTTTTCATCAAATGAATCCATCTTTTCTATATAAACATAATCTTTTCCAAAACAATAAATCTTTAAAATATTGAAAATGTTTATAAAACAGAACAATGACCAATTATAACCACATTAGAATATATTTCACTCAAAAATGTAAATTCTGTCATTAATTACTTACCTTCATGTCACTCCAAACCCATAAGACCCTTTTGTGCAGAACACAAATGAAGATATTTTTAACACATGCCTTGTGTACGCAAAAAAACGCAACAAAAGTATGCCTTTATTCACAAATTATGTGTCTCCAACGCATTTTCACCAAAGCACCATGAGAATGGCCAGCTCTCACGCCAACTGATGCATGATGGTGCTCTCGTGAACGTGTTATTTTGTAAATAAAAATGCAATGTTTTTTTGTGCGCACAAAACATTCACATCACTTCATAAAATTGAGGTTAAACAACTGGAGTCGCATGGTTTACTTTAATGATGTCTTTACTACCTTTCTGTGGGGCTTGAAAGTGGTAGTTGCATAAATTGTGAAATGGAGGGGCAGAAATTTATCTAAAAAGATCTACATTTATGTTTCAAAGATGAACAAAAGTCTTACAGGTTTGGAATGACATGAAGGTGAGTGATGAAATTTTTTGGTTTAACTAACACATCAGGTAAATCTGTTCCTTCAGTGGCTCCAGTAGATCTCTGGCTGATCTCTGATCTTCTGGTTCTTCTGCTCCTTCCACCGTCACAATCCTGGATTATTGAGCCACGACAGAAGTTTCCACTTTAAATGCTTTAGCCTGGCTCTTTTTTCTCCAGCATCTGAAGTGAGGAAAAAAAACAAAAAAACAATAACCAAAATGTAAATGTAAAAATAATAATAAAAAAAGAGTTTTCCCTACTAGGGCAATAAGACATTTCCGCCTCAGGGCACAAAAGTGGGAACTGACTTACAGCATGAGAACAATTGGTAACACTTTACAGTAAGGGTACATGAATTACCATGAATTCATGCATAAATTAATGTGTAAATAATGCATTACTTCATGCATTAATATCTCATGAATTATCAGGAACTAACATGAGTTCAAAGTCTTTCATTCATGACTTCATGGATGAACAACACCTTAATTAATACATTAACTAAGGTGAGTACATCATGATTTATGATTTATTACGCATGATCATGATGTTTTCTTTGTTCACAAAAAAAACAAGGTCTTTACTATCTATTGTGGATAAAGCTATGCTTATGGTACATTTCTTTCTTGAATTATTAAAGGAATATACAAAAATCCACATTACCTCATGCATGCATACAGGCTAGAACAGTATATCAATTAAAGTTAAAACTAATGTTTTCATTAAATATGATATGAGTTATCAAGCATGTTCATATCTTCTTCATAGTAGCCTGCAGGTAAATGTACATTGGCCAATCACAGAACACAGTATGTGAATTCTGTTAACATCGAAATACAGTAATCATCATTAACTAAGCATTAACTTCTCATGACTTCATCATGTGTGTGGCCCCTCAACTAAAGTGATATGAACATGCTTGATAACTCATATCATATTTAATGAAAACATTAGTTCTCACATTAATTGATATACTGTTCTAGCCTGTATGCATGCATGAGGTAATGTGGATTTTTGTATATTCCTTTAATAATTCAAGTAGTCTTACATGCACAAAATAATGCTTTTTTGAATCATGTACCATAAGCATAGCTTTATCCACAATAGATAGCAAAGACCTTGTTTTTTTGTGAACAAAGAAAACATCATGATTATGCGTAATAAATCATAAATCATGATAATGTACTCGCCTTAGTTAATGTATTAATTAAGGTGTTGTTCATCCATGAAGTCATGAATGAAAGACTTTGAATTCATGTTAGTTCCTGATAATTCATGAGATATTAATACATGATTCACATATTAATTTATGCATGAATTCATAGTAATTCATGTACCCTTACCGTAAAGTGTTACCGAACAATTTTCTAGAATTCTCAGCACAGTTATTTGTCACTTCCTATACAAGGCTCCAGATTGTTTTTTCTGCTGGTGCGACAAAATTTTGTGAGCGATCGCACTGTCGCAACCACCACATTGCCCCACCTTATAAGCGCTGCTATTTCTGTTGCATATGAGAAACATCAAACAGCAAGCGAAACAAAAGCTAGTGAAACCACGCTACTCGTTTGAGCTGCGCAACGCAGACTGTTTATCAGCTCGGATCAGCACAGCAGTTGTAAGGCCTGCAGAAACCCTGTAGGTCAGGGGTGTTCAAACTCAGTTCTGGAGGGCCACTGTCCTGCAGAGTTTAGCTCCAACTTGCCTCAACACACCTGTCTGGAAGTTTCTAGTATGCCTAGTAAGACCTTGATTAGGTGTGCTTAATTAGGGTAGGAGCTAAAATATGCAGGAAAATGGCCCTCCAGGAGCAGGATTGGACAACCCTGCAGTAGAGCAATGGTTCTCAAACCTGTCCTGGAGGACCCCTAGCCCTGCACATTTTGTTTGTCTCCCTTAACACACCTGATTCAACTCATCAGCTCATTAGAGACTGCAAGACATAAATTGGGTGTGTCTGATTAGGGAGACATACAAATTGTGCAGGGCTAGGGGCTTTGAGAACAGAGGAATACTATACAGCTTATCTATATGTATTTATTTGTTACCATCTTTGTCCTTTTCTCTTGAGTGTATAATGTTTTGTCAAACTGTTTAAGTTGTTCGATGGTTTGACAGGGCCCATTTTCTAGAACCCCCTCCTCTGCTTCAACCCCTGGAACAGCCACTGCAGCCAGAATTTGCCTTTGCATAGCAAGGATATTGTAACGGGGCTGACGAGACGAGAGGTGTGCGGATCCATGTGCAGGCTTTTATTTACAGGCAGGGTCGAAACAATGGCAAACAGGTATGGCAGAGACAAGACAAAGAGTAAACTTAGGGCAAGCGTGGGTCGACGATCAGCGAACAGTATCCAAAGGGCAAGACAGGAGAGGGAAACCAAAACGTCAGCGATAGTCCAGGCAGGGGAAAAGGCAAGGCAAGGCAAGGCAAGGCAAGGCAAGGCAAGGCAAGGCAAGGCAAGGCAAGGCAAGGCAAGGCAAGGCAAGGCAAGGCAAGGCAAGGAAAACTAACGGGCTCTGTAGGGCAGCGATAGTGCATACGATACTCGGCAACGGGGGAGAGAATGTCCAGGGTTGAAATAGTGTGTGTGATTGGTGATGCTGTGTGATCAGGTGTGCATGTGATTGATCACAGCTGTCACCAATATCTCATTGCACCAGAGTGGGATGATGGGAATTGGAGTCCATGTGATGTGTGGTGTGAAAGTCCATGTGGTGAGCGGGTGACCTCTAGTGGTGAGTGACCGGGAGTGCAGACCAGATTCGTGACAGATATCTTGCTGGTTTTCACAGAGTTCTTGCAACTTCTGTAAGACTCTTGTGTGGTAGTCTAAGGAGAAATTAAATATTATATAGAGTCAGTTCCTTAAATGTGTATGCATGATTGTGACAAAGAACTGCTTGCTTACTCTTTGTGGCATCATCAAATGAGGCCTGTGGCTCTCTTAACAGATGTGACACTGCTGAGGCACAAAAACAAAATACCTATGTTTCAAAACGTACATATTACATACAAGTTTATGAATGTATCACAATGAAATTTTGATACACACCTTGTTGGGGTGGTGACACACCCTGCAGTGAGAACTGTGTCAAGGATGCCTCTGCTGTAAATATTTATTTATTTTTAATAGAGCTGCAAGTATAAATAGACATTACATGTTTATTAAAATAAGAAACTTTCTCCTACAGAATAAATCCGGAGAACTTGGCTTTTCTTGATTGTCTGTGGATTGGAAAGAAAATATTACTTTAAGTCTACACACATAAATGTACTACATACATAAATACATGTGTGTGTGTGTGTGTATATATACCTTTGTATTCAGGATAAGTTTTGGGAAGTGGCTGATCTAAAAATACAACAGAAATATGAAAAGACATCTAGTAGGTTGATTTGCATTTTAGAGCCTTAAAAATTATGAATAACAAACAAAGCAAAAAGTAATAAATGTAATATCACTGTCTGCATGAATTATATAACAACTTACATTTAGGTGGAACAGGTTTTGACACTTTGTTTTTCTTTGTAACTCTGCTTTCATCTGAAAAGAAAATATTTTTGAATGTTTATATAAAAAACAAAAAATTCACAAAAGCTTTTAATCCATAGTTTATATAATTATGAAAAGACTGCGCCGGAATCATGCAAAGCATCTGTGCAAAGGATCATGGGGCCCGAAGTGTCCATCAGTTGTACCCTTCAAAATCGTTCATTCTGAAGGGCCCTTTGAAGTGGCCAGTTTTGAGCACTTCGGTTTGGAATGACACTTCAATATGGCGGCCATGATTGTTTTCACTCCAAAGTGGCCTTCGAAGGGCAATATATCCCGTTTGGAATGCACCGTACGAGTGTTGATTTAGGGTGGTGATACTGTGACACCAACTCAGACTAGTTGGAAAATCATTTTAGTGGAATACTGTCTGAGGATTTTTTATGTACATCAAAGTAATTCACATTTCTTAGTATCTGTGACTCAGCAGGCACCTGCCCAGAAGGGAGGTGTTATATGTGAGATGGTAGTGGAGTTGAGCGGATGCTTGATAGGCCTAGAGCAGGGGTCTTCAACTAAAACGGCTCGAGGTCCAGTAATGAACTCTCCCCACCAGCGGAGGTCCGAACAATTATATATAAAAAACAATTGATGGTTTTTGCCAGGCCAGGGTATCTGCAGGATATTTAAGCTTAAATTAAAGACTTTTAAAGACCTTTTTTTTTTAAGACCTGCACAAAAAAAAAAAAAAAAAAATTAAATTACTGTAAAAAAAGTATTATATTATATTAATTAAATAACATATAAATATATTTTACTGCCTTAATTGTTTACATTTTATAACATATTATCTTCTTGTTGATCCACCAGTTCACATTTACAACTCTGCGTGTTTGCTGCTTAAAAACATGGATTGATTTTCACATTGGCCTTTGACAACAGCAGACTTACGGGCTGATTGAAAATGGAAAATCATTCTCTTCCAGCAGGTGGCGCTTTGGGAATGGCAGTACACAAAGCCCAACAGACAGACTCCACAAAGCAGCGAAGCAGATGACTTTGAAACGTGCAGCGCTCATTTATTCAATGAATGGCGCAATTCTTGTCTTTCAGTCCCCACATTTAAGACCTCCTGAAATCATAATTAAGACTTTCTTGTAACATTTAAGATTTTTAAGGACTCGTCAACTTTCCTAACTTTTGAAAATGCCATTGTTTTTCACCCACTGAAAGTTTCATCTGTCTGTGCACAGAGGGCGCTCTCTGCTCTCATCACTGCATGCACTACTGCACCCAAACGGCTCTAGAGCTGACCTTGATCTGCTAGATATAAATTTGATTTACTAGAAAGTTTGGCATTTATTTCATTATGTCAAAAGCCTTCACGGATTCGGACCGAAGTCCACTACCGTAAAGACTACAAAAGCTGCGCCAGTTGAAATAGAAGCTAGATATGTAGGTCCGGGTCCAGATGGGACGGCTTCTGGGTCCGGACCCGGACCGCGGTCCGCCTGTTAGTGACCTATGGCCTAGAGCATCGTTAAGAGTGGAACTGTAAGAAGTTACAGCAATCTGCCTCAAAAATGTGAGCTCCTCCAGACCTGATCACCAACAACCGCATTCCTTCATGGCTTGTTTTTCATTGTGACAAGCATCCACAACTTGATGCAACTATGCCAGGGGATCCCACCCTGAGGAAAAGGAGCTTATTTATAAAGAGTTAATGGCAATGGGCTTTCAAGAACCATCTGAGACCATGTGATGACAGCCATTATTTTGAGACAAAATTTATTATGAGGCTGAGATGATATTGAACTAATGTGTCTATATCATAGTTTTTATTCATTCAGGTCATTAGGCATGGCATAAGATGATTACAAGACATGGTGGTGGCTAAAAATGAAGACTGCTTTTGCTGATTCAAAAGATGGTTTGGATAACAAAGGTTAAGGGTTTTAAGCATTTTAAGATAAAAATAATTTTAAGAAATGCTCCTAGCATTATGTATTTTAAACTGTCTAAATTGAGATTTGAGATATAGAAGCTTTGACATTTTTAACATTTGAATGATTTTGGGTTATATGTTGTAATGACTTTGATATTATAGTCTAAGTTAAAGACTGGTGAAACTGTCAAGTGATAATTTGCACAGTAAGAGAGAGAGACTGCTTGAGTGGAGGCAGGGATGGTGCTCTGCTTCTCTTATCGGCCTGCTAAGCAAGAGTAACCAAAACAAAAAAATGATTTTAAGACCAAAACAACCCAGCTGATTTTTCTCAAAATAAAAATCATTAATGAACAGGCAAACTTTGGGACTAGGTAGAAACTAGGTAAAACTGACAGAAAAATGTTACGTTTAAATCCTTCCGATTTAACACCAAAAGCAAACCTTGAATATTCACGTGTCTAGTATGTGCGTGCGTGAGGATGATTACTCTATATTTTGGGGGATAATTCTGTTTCTGTTTTGTCTATATTGTGTCACTAACCTCTGGAATGAGTGTTTTATCATTACAGATGGGTTAAGTGAAATGGCATACTTTACAGAAGTCGATAATTCTGATAGAATCTGATGAAAAGAGAACACAGAACATGGGACGAGCTTTAACTGGATTGGTTATCCAGCTCTGTCTGCTGCTGGTAATAATGACTTCTTTTGGCCTTAATAATGCTGATTTGAATCACTCTCTGGATTAATATGTTTAAGGGCGTTTATGATTTGGATTTGTGAAATTTAAGGTTGCCGTCTATAATGGGTTAAAAATCCATGCCTAAATTCAACTGAGGGTATAAATTTAAACAAATTAACACTTGGTTATTCGAATGGTAAAGGTAAATATTTTAGACTTGACGGCAGAGAAACAGTGACACATTGGCTAAGTCACTAACCAAATTATCCAGAGAGCACCCTCACATAAAGAAAGGCTGGTGGGAAGACAAAGGAGTGAATACAGTTCATGTACTATGGGTTAAAGTCAAAGCAGCTATAAGGCTGTCTGTGTGTGTGTGTGGGTAAACTTTTGGATCTGCTGGCTAACCCATTGATGGAGGAAGACAATAACAAGAGGTTTTAATTAAATTACATATAGCAGTTGAAGTTAATGTTTAAAACAGCAAAATTGTAATAGGATCTACGGAGCTGTTTATGAACACCTGTCAAGTCAAATTAAATGAATATTATTGTTAACACTGACAGGACTTTTTGATAATGTATACTATTTCAAAACAGATTTACAGAAACTGAGGGTGTCTTTTTAACGAATATTTGGCAGTTTAAAACTAAGCAATATTGTTTATTTGGTGATAGGATTGGGAAATCTGTTGGCTATTGTTCAATTTATAACAATTTTGATTCGAAAAGTATCACTGCCAAATGACATTTATGAATGAAGGGTTTTTAAGACTTTGATCAGCTAGCTGACCTGTAAGCATTTCTAACTGACAAGACAGTGAGAACTAAATTGACTTTACACGAGGTCTTGAGAATTTGCTTCTGAATGTGCCGTTGATTTAGTCTTTAATTTAGTGTACAGTAATATGGTATGATAATTGAGAAGATTGCAATAAAAAAAAACAAAAAAAACAAAACACCTTATTATTATTATTATTATTAAGGCAATGAGTATGATTAACAGTAATGTCATGATATAAAAATACATGCATGATAATAAGTGAACAAGTTAGTTGTATTTTTGAAGTTATACACTTCGAGACTTAAAATGTAATTTCAACCAAATGTTCTTAACATTGACAAGTTTAGGTTTATGTTCATTTGTTTAAATAGCATGTGGACTATAATGATTGTAAATGGATCTTCAAAATAGTTCACAAATTGTTATTTATAATTACGTTGGCTCTTTTCCTGTTTTTGTTGCTACGTTATATGTTTGGATTGTTTGCCAAACATATGTGTGTGACCTCTTGCCTGTTGATTATATCTTTGGATTACACTTATTTAATTCTGTATTTGGATCCTCAACCCTGTGCTCCACAACAGGTTTGCTAGGGTTTTTTATTTTTATTTTTTCAGTGGATATATACAAAATTCTTTGAAGTGATTTGAATAATTACCATCTGAGGAAGAATCAATTTCCGACACAAATCTTGGTAGCTTTTTATGTGCCCTCTTTTTGTTCACTGTGGAGCAGTCTTCTGTTTCAACATTCGAAGTCTCCACTACACGCCGGCATTTCTGAAGACCTTTAGTGTAAGAGTCTGGAAAATACAGTAAATATTAAATATGGTAAAAAATTAAGTTAGTTTTTCTTGATGATCGAATTTTCCTTTAACAATCCTCATTAAAATACTGCTGTGAGGAAACACTTCACAGAAGGGAAGTAATGATAAACACAGGCTAATTGACAGATGCAGAGCAAATAGGTGAGTATCTTGCAATAAACAACAACAGGAAGATGTGCAGGGCTGGAGAGCAGATGACCAGTCTGTGGAAGGTGAGTAAGCCCCATAAACACACCAATAATCACCGACTGACAAATGTTGCAATGATGTCTCTTTCTCTTACAGGTTCGGGGAGCAGACTTGGAGATAGGAGTAAAGGAGAGGAACAACAGGAACAAGGATGCAAAGAATAACCCTGTGGGTAAATACTTCAGGTAAGATGTAAATTTGAGACTTTGGGTAGTCCTAGCCAAGACCAGACCTAAAAAGAACATGATGTGTGGGTTTTTGTGTGAGTGCTGGGGTGAGGCTCAGGTACAGGTGATAAGATCATGACAACTGTAGATTCATTTAAATAATGCAAAAACTACGTTACCTGTTCTTAGCCATGTTCTTTTTTAATGGACATCGCCTCCACTTCGCTTTGTCTGGCAGAATGCAGTTTTTTACAAGTTTCCTTGTGTTCGTAAATGTCCAGTAACAGAATGTTCCCTGAAAAAAAAAAAAAAGATTTACCATTCTTGAACTAATTTAGTAATGTAAATGAATGTGAAAACTTATTGAAAACAAAACAATACCTCTTTGGTTTCCTCCAACCATGACGTTGGAATTATTTCAACAGCACTATCCTCAGCAAATTCCACAACTGCAAAACTTTTTATGTCCATCTGTTGAGATAAAAAAAAAAATACACAAGTAAATATTTATTAAAGATAACTTACACAGTGTATTATATTTATTCAATAACTTATTGCTTATAATAACTGATTTTAATGACCTTCACTGTTTATCCTCCTTGGTTTCTCTGAATGTCCTTAAATGGTAAATTAACAGTAGATCTTAACATTAATGCATTGGCTGTGTGTGTGTGTGTGTGTGTGAGAGAGAGAGAGAGAGAGAGAGAGAGGGATAAAGGTGGAAGGGGGCAGAGAGGGCGAGTGAGAGAGGTGTGTGTGTGTATTTATTTGCTTATTTATTCATTTTATATTATGAATTATAAAGATGAAGGAGATCCGCACAAATTTAGCCCAAAATGCTTATATCATTTATTATTCAGAGGTCACAAAATTGTGCAAAAAAAGTGTAAAATGTTTTCAGGTATTAACCCTTCCTTGGTGCCATGTGCTACCATGTGCTTCTTTTTTATATTATGAATTATACAATAATTATTTTTGTTCATTGTAATGTTTTGGCATTGTAATGTTTTTAATACTGCACGTTATGTCAATAAATTGAATTAGGGGGAGGGGAGTAGAGAGGGAGAGAGGTCTTAATAGTTATCTCGTTATTTCCTGTATTATATAATCATTCCAACTTAGCTCAATTGAATTTAACTAGAGAGAGAGAGAGAGAGAGAGAGAAAGATTCCTAGGGCATTATCTGTGCACATGCAGAATTGCTAAGAAAATTGTCTCTTCTCTTTTTTCCACCATTATAGCTTTTCTTGTCAGCTGCCGTTCTGGTATGAGCTTCATAACAGCATGCCTTGATTGCACTTTGAAGCATCCAAGCATTCTTGAATCACATGGATCTCTGAAAAGTGGTTCTGTTTTCTCAAAAAGCTTGCACAGCAGCATCTGGTAACCAGAATCATCCAACTCTTCTCTCTCTTCAATCGCCTCACAGCATTTTCCTTCATCAAGTATGAAGGCATTATTGGGCCTTTTGAATTTGGGCTTGGAGGCCTCCACAGACAATGGGGATTTTGACATCTCCTCTAGCCGTTTGACCACTTGAATAAGTGGCTGCTTTCCTGACCTTACAAGTCGTTTCAGCTTCCCAAGATAGTTATCAAAAGGGAATGCACTGCAAGCATCAAGACTGCCAAAAGCCATTGCCTCCTCTGGTAGATGCACCATTGAATGTACATTGTACACCATGAAGTGGTCTCCATATAGTTCTCCTGCTTTTCCAACAAAGTATTTCATCAGCCCTTTGCTGTAGCTGTTGTGTTCCACTGCAAGTGTAGGGCAAAGCAGAAGACTCAAGGCAACACTGAACACCATGAAGTGATCATATAGCTGGTCAGCCAGAATTCCTTTAAGCACGATCTTTCCTGTGTAAACAGCAAACTGCCGCAGTTCGGTTGCCTTCCACCTGTCAATGTCTTCCAGATTTCTAGGTTTCCGAGCAAAACAGCTGGGAATGACCTTTCGAAGTGACAGCAGCCTTTGGGTGACATTGCTTATTTGCCCAGCAGACATTCTCACCTTCCTGTCTCCTCTAACCCACACTGTTATTAGTTTTTTCATTACTCCCAGGCAAGCTTGGTGCATGTAATCAATCGGGAATGTCCAGTCCTACCATGTCCAGTGGGAGGCTCAGAAAGGGGGACAAAGGAGTGTCCTCATTTTCTTGACGTCTAGTCATTTCAGCGCGAAACGTGTCATTGCTTCGTAAAGTGAGGTTATCAACCTCTTGGTAGGTCACGCGCCAGTAGTAGATAAGGCATGGCTTGTGACAAAAATGATTTATGACCCTTGATTTATGGCTTTTTTGACCTTTGTGACCTTTCCCCCTCCCCCACATAGCGACCACCCACATAGCGACCCCCCCACGTCATGTTGACCCCTTGACCCCGTTAATGCGTTCCAGATGTGTGGAAATCAGAGAAGCGTGAAATTCCTACGTCATCCGGGGATGAGATATGTTGTTTGTACAAGTGTAAAACCATAAATGAGTTGTCAAGTATTGTTTTGAAGATTTTATGCTGAACCGGTGGGGGTTTGCCCATCTGTGGACCACGTGGTGGTTGCATTCCGAGGTCTGGTGTGTTATGGACTCTTTCTCTCTCTCTCTATGGGAGATGTATGTAAAAGGATAAACAGATAAAATTTTAACAGGTCAGTTTTAAGACAAGCATATATTCTGATGACTGTATAAAATGTAATTAAATAACACTCCAAAAAATGAATTGGGAATGAATTAAAACCCTCTTACATTTTTCTTCAAGAGAAAAAAAAAATTTCCTCCTCTTGCAAGCATTACCATTCTTCAAATGAGAGGTTTACAAAAAATTTGTGTTTAGTTTAAGATGGAAAAGTCCTCTCTCTCTCACTCTCTGTCTCTCACACGCACGTGTGCGCATTCAATCGTCCAGTCTTATTTTCTTCTATTAAATGAAAATAAATAAATACATTATGCAATTACACGCAATATAAAACATTTACACTAGTTTTAGGTAACAAAACATTTTGTAATGAGGAACGGGCGACGTCGAAATAAGAAAAGGGAAAACAATATATATATTTTAACAGGCCAAACGATAAGGGCCATTGTGGACCCGACACGCCCAGACATAACAAATTTCTGTTTTATTCACATTTATTTGTGTAATTGTACTTGTATCACAGAAAATTTAAGTTTCTACATTATATTTAGAGCCTTTAATATTTATAGTGTATCATCCCCTAAACCTACCCAGCACAGTAAACTTTCTTATTTTTTACATTTTCATAAACATAATTTAGTATAATTTAATAAAAAAAATTATAATAATAACATTTTTAAAAAAGCTAATTTATTAAAATGTTTTAATTTAATTTATAAAAGTGCTTATGGGTACAATCATTTGGAGTATTACTACACTCCATAGACAAATTTATTTTTTACTGTACACCTACCAAAATTCTGCATACAACCATTTTTAATAAAATATATATTTTTTAAGCGTTCTGAATTATGAGGACTCAAGAAGTTTCATCATAAACCCCATTGTCATATCAATGTAATACCTATATCATTATACAATTTTGTATCATGATAAGTCATATAAACAAGCATGTACTTAAACATTTCAAGCTAAAGAGACTTATCTCTATTTTAAAGAATATGGTAATAAATGATTATATATGTCATAGTAACAAACGTTACTGAAGCAAATCATTTATCATGCATTTTGAAGTATTCAACAATTAATTAAGTTCACTGAACTTATAAAACACATAATTCTCTTCTTTTAAAGAAGGTGGTAAAAATGAATAAATAATGTGATTATAAATAACATACTGTATAAAAATAACCATTTAGTTTTACATTATTCTGGGAGCGATGATGATTGTCCGAATGAGAGGTTGAAGTGGGACAAGCCCCTCTGTCCCCTTTCTCACCCTCACCCTCTTTGTTTCTCTCTCTCTCTCTCTCTCTCTCTCTCTCTCTTTCTCACGCACACACACACACATACACACACACACACACACGAGCAGCGTGCTCATCTTGGTTTTATGTTTTCTGGGGATTTTGTACTGTACAAACTGTACCCATCACACAAAATGTTCTGCATATGCTTTACTTTTTTTATTATTAAATATTGTTTTAAGCAATCTGAATTATGACGATTCAAGAAATTTCATTATAAATCACATCTACATTGTTATATCGGTGTAGCTTCCATGACACTATACAAATTTGAGTTCTGATAAATCATATAAACAAGCACGCACATACATAATCATTTCAAGCTAAAGAGACTTATCTCTATTTAAAATAATATGGTAATAAAATGTATAGGACACCATAGTAACATGTTCCTGAAGCAAATTCATTTATATTACATTTAAACATGTATTCAACAATTAATTAAGTTCACTGAACTTATAAAACACATAATTCTCTTCTTTTAAAGAAGGTGGTAAAATGAATAAATAATGTGATTATAAATAACATACTGTATAAAAATAACCATTTAGTTTTACATTATTCTGGGAGCGATGATGATTGTCCGAATGAGAGGTTGAAGTGGGACAAGCCCCTCTGTCCCCTTTCTCACCCTCACCCTCTTTGTTTCTCTCTCTCTCTCTCTCTCTCTCTCTCTCTTTCTCACGCACACACACACATACACACACACACACACACGAGCAGGCGTGCTCATCTTGGTTTTTATGTTTTCTGGGGATTTTGTACTGTACAAACTGTACCCATCACACAAAATGTTCTGCATATGCTTTACTTTTTTTATTATTAAATATTGTTTTAAGCAATCTGAATTATGACGATTCAAGAAATTTCATTATAAATCACATCTACATTGTTATATCGGTGTAGCTTCCATGACACTATACAAATTTGAGTTCTGATAAATCATATAAACAAGCACGCACATACATAATCATTTCAAGCTAAAGAGAGACTTATCTCTATTTAAAATAATATGGTAATAAAATGTATAGGACACCATAGTAACATGTTCCTGAAGCAAATTCATTTATATTACATTTAAACATGTATTTAGCATTTATTTAAGTTTATTGACCTTATAAAACACATCATTATCTTCTTTTAGAGAAGATGGTAGCAAATAAAACTGGTTATATATAACACGCTGTATAAAATAAACATCTACTATAGTTTTAGATGACAATAATAAAATGCCTTACATTTTTCAGAGTGCTTAGAAGTAGGCTGGATCTTTATGCAATGACGTCTATTCCAGGAATGAAATGTTTCCAACAAAATAGATAAATATAAAAATAAAAAAATAAAAACGTTTAAGTTATAAACTTTATTAAATATAAAGAAAACTCACAGATCCTCCCAGGGCTAAACATCGTAGTGAAATGGATTGAATGCTTCAAGGCCCACTCAGAGACCGGAAGGAGTCTCTACGGTCCATAACAGCTCATGTGTCAAGTTAGTCTGCTACCCCTTTTCAGAGTGAACGAAGACATCTTAAAAAATTTATTATTATTATTATTATTTAGGTATACTCTTAAGAGTATAAATAAGATCTTTCAAACTTAAAAGACTGTTTAGACGGAATCTTACAGGTTTTTAAATAAATATTTTACTTATCTGTTTGCAAATTTAATCTTAATTATGATTTTTATTCAACAGTACCTGTTCAAATTTTAGTTTAGCATTTAAAATTGTACTTAGTTTATTTTATTTCAAAGCATTTTCCCGCTTAAAAGGCTAAATAAAATGTTTTCCTATCTTAGACTATTACTAGGGTGAGCCTGTGATCTAGTTCGGCGCTTATATAGTTGTACATGTTCATACTTTTTTTGAACCGACCTTTATCAGCGTGATAAATATCATAGGCCTATACTATCAATATACTATTGGTTATCTACTGAATAATATATGTAGAAATATACAAAATGTGATGTATCCGTTTTGAAGAGATATTTTATGACTTTTGCAGACACCAACCCTTTCCCCCATAAAGCTCGTTTAAAATGTTTGTTTAAGTCAACTACAGACCACGACACGCATTCTTTGGAGTTGTAAACTACTCTTGAATGCATCAGCACATGTGAAAAACACCTTATGCGGAGCAATGGGGCCCCCTGAGAATATTTAATTACGCTTTAAAAACACAGAACAAGCTAAATGAATGTCAGACGGTATGAAAATACCTACAGTGTTAAAACCTATCTACAATATGTATTAAACATATGCTTTGTTGTTAAGACTGCTTATTAATAGTGGTAATACTGATGTTAAGTTTTAATGGTTCAGTCACAAGTCTCATAAATCTATATCATTTTAATTTTCTTATTTTTACAAAGGTTTCAATTCCTAGTAAATATAAGGTCAAAACATGATATTACAAAAGAATTCATGTTGACAAACGTGGTTGTTGTAGTGTTTTTAAAATTGGATTATTTAAAAAAATAATCCAAACAGATCCACGCACACACACACATACACACACAAACACACGTACGATGACGTCATTCAGGAAGGTCAGCAGTTCAGATCAGAACTTTTTCCAAAATCAAGTATTGTGCATTCGTATAAGACTTACTGTTTTAAAGCATCAACTTCCTTTAAAGTTTGAATAAAAGATTACCAAATGTAGTTTCATACCGTTGTGTTCTAACAAATCATTAATCGGTTCTTTGTTTTATCGATTTACTTTTATTACTTCTACGAAGGGTCATGATACTTTTGTAAGTATATATGTGTTGAATGCACGATGAAATGAGAATCAGGTTACCAATTAAGTTTGATGCGATGTAAGAAAGCGATTTTATTTATTTTTAAACACAACTAAACCAGATAAAAGATTCTTCTTTCTTTTTGACAAACCTACATTTAAAATGCGTGATCTTAAAATGATTTATTCTTATTTTCTAAGGTCCAATAGACGAACCTTCTTAACCGAACAAAGAAAACATATTTTACATTCATTCATCATATTTTATTCAATATTTTTGCACGAGTGACTTCATGTTCTTTTTAAGGACTTGTCTAATACTTTAGATGCACAGAATGTGGATTTTTCACCATCCAACATGAAATTAAAGAGGTGTATCAGCCGAGCTTGTTTCACCTGTTTATTACTATTTCTTAGGTTATTATTTTTACTCGCATAGATATAGAACAGATATAGAATAAAACTTATCGACCATGCTTTTCCCCTACAGACCCAACAAGGTCTATGGGGGCACAGTGGTAAATTCCTAGAGACCTATAGTTACCCAGAAAAATTTCATAATTTAAGAAAATCATATCGCATACAGAATACAGAAAACCTCCTCTCGATCTACTGTGACTGTCATTTTACTTAGGGTTAGTGTTACGGATGACACCGTACACATTTTGTTTGCTGGCCTGTATATGTCATTACAATGACTGTAGGTGAGGCCTTGTCTCTCTGAGAGCAGTCAGCATTCAGTTTTTATAGAAATAATTGAAATTAAGAAAATTATTACAACTATAGATGCTGAAAGAGGTCATTAACCTGTTTAACCTGTTTAAAATGTGAACAATATCACTTAAGACTAGTTTGACAAACAAGGGTACGATCATAAAACAAGCCTGGATCCAATTTGAAGCATTCTAACAACAAGCACAACCATTGCAGAAAATGTATCCAATCAATCAAACTTTATTACAGACTCAAGGTCCAGATTTAAAAAAGACAGTAGACAGCATATACAACCCATAGCATCTATCACAGACATAAAGAGTTACAAAATACAGCAATACAGGTGTCTCCACAACTTTGACTGATACCGTGTAGTACTAACCCCTATATTTGATAAACCCACAATAATCTCATTTTTAGAAGCATTAAGCCGACTGATAAAACTGTACATAAGATTTCGTAACAGTGTTTTAAAAGTGATTACTCTCGCACTCACAAACATTTCACTTGCAATATGACATCTAGGCCTCCGTAGTAAGATTCTTCTTGCGTCATTATAAGCTACTTGCGGCTTCTGTAAACTAGATGCTCTGTAGTTACACCGCAAATGAGTATAAAGTGTTGTACAGTATGCTTTGAAAAGCGACCCCTTTACCTCATCCGAACAAAAACTAAACTTACGTAAAGTATATTCGCCTGCATATACATCATACGGCGTAGCCTTTCAATAGCCTCATCATCTGTCACGCGTTCAGTGATAAAATGTCCAAGGTATTTTACTTTCGCACACACAGTGAGACTCTTGTTAGACAACTTAAAAACTGGAAAATTTATATTATAGCACCGCAGCAAGATAAAACTCTGGACGTGTGATTGACCAACTTATCAGATGTTCGTCGTATTATTACAAGTCCCTGCATACATAGTTTATGATGAAACTAGAAAATATAGGCGTGAGCTAACAGGTGTTAAAAATACCGGTCACGTTCAATTAGATGAAGACATGCAGTGGTAGCGAACACAACGAACATGGGGGGTCATGACGCAAACAGTCTAACACAACACACGTTCTCCAGAATGGTGCTGATGATGGGTTCATAATTTCACGATGAAGGCCGACTGGGTATTCAGACACCTGCAGCAGGACTTTTTCTTAAGATTTGATTTCAAGAACACAAAACCAAATCCTAATGCTATTTCACGAATAGGTGCTCCATTACAACATACGCGTCAAGTCTGTTTTTACCATATGGTATTCTTCTTGAATATAATTGTTTAGTCTAATTATGTTTTAACATTTCTTTTGTTTTGTTTTTACAAAGATGTTTAATTGAACACGTGTAAATAATATCGCAGTCAAACGCTGTAGACTTTCAGGTCAGGGAACTACAATACCCAGCATGCACCTCAGACTTCAAACATGGCCACCGGGGATGCATATTGCAAAATACTCATACACGGCTGCGCTCTAAATCGTCGGACTTCTGATTATACGCACGCTCAGATACCCTATATAAAAAGACACAGATGTCCACACTTTTTGTGAAGAATATTAAGTTCTGTGTTGTGATGTTACAAAAAATGTCTTTGTTGTTGTTGTTTTTTTGTTTTTTACGATCTGCGTTACTGATGCAAAGGCCGATTCTTTTCTGCGAAAACGATTAATTCAAACAATTCGGTTCAAAGAACCGATTCATCGGATCCTTACATCATCTCGCAGCGTTGTCAGTTTACATTTATTTTCTAACAACTCGGGGTCATTTTATATCAGTGAAACATTTAAATAAAGTTAACTGTGTGAACTCGTATTGGTGATTATTGTCTTTTGTTAATTTAAGTTAAAGACTTATATGAGTTTGTAAATAATTACGATAGGGTTACAGGCTTCGGGTAGTTGGGTGCGTGTAAGCGGTGAAAACTTAACGTGACAGTAAATGTGACAGACGAGAGCGTTACTCAAACAGTCCACCGAGTCATCTTTTAATAAAATATTCCAACGAATGTCGCGAAGGCAAGTTATGTAACAGTGTTCATTAAAACATTGTCATTACGAATATTTGTACGCTTATATTCATTTCAACAAGTACGATATACCCTAAAAACACAACAGACTGATCCCTGCTAAGTACGTCTAAAATTCTGAGATATCTTGACGTTATCCGTGCTACCGCGCTAGTTGTGAGATATAAACCGCAAAGTTTTTTCGTAGCGTTACACTTTGAAATCAGAATGTTTCCATGACTTTGTTTGCCCTTTCTGTTTGAATTTGTTTACCGTGGTTTCACATCCTTATTTTCCCACCTAATTGTAATTGTCAGGCCTTACTCTTATGGCGTTATACGCTTTGTCTCCTAGTTTTTTGCTGTCATGTTAGCGGCCACTTTGTTGATATACGTCGACTTTTTTATACAAAGTTGTGGAGACACCTGTATTGCTGTATTTTGTAACTCTTTATGTCTGTGATAGATGCTATGGGTTGTATATGCTGTCTACTGTCTTTTTTAAATCTGGACCTTGAGTCTGTAATAAAGTTTGATTGATTGGATACATTTTCTGCAATGGTTGTGCTTGTTGTTAGAATGCTTCAAATTGGATCCAGGCTTGTTTTATGATCGTACCCTTGTTTGTCAAACTAGTCTTAAGTGATATTGTTCACATTTTAAACAGGTTAAACAGGTTAATGACCTCTTTCAGCATCTATAGTTGTAATAATTTTCTTAATTTCAATTATTTCTATAAAAACTGAATGCTGACTGCTCTCAGAGAGACAAGGCCTCACCTACAGTCATTGTAATGACATATACAGGCCAGCAAACAAAATGTGTACGGTGTCATCCGTAACACTAACCCTAAGTAAAATGACAGTCACAGTAGATCGAGAGGAGGTTTTCTGTATTCTGTATGCGATATGATTTTCTTAAATTATGAAATTTTTCTGGGTAACTATAGGTCTCTAGGAATTTACCACTGTGCCCCATAGACCTTGTTGGGTCTGTAGGGAAAAGCATGGTCGATAAGTTTTATTCTATATCTGTTCTATATCTATGCGAGTAAAAATAATAACCTAAGAAATAGTAATAAACAGGTGAAACAAGCTCGGCTGATACACCTCTTTAATTTCATGTTGGATGGTGAAAAATCCACATTCTGTGCATCTAAAGTATTAGACAAGTCCTTAAAAAGAACATGAAGTCACTCGTGCAAAAATATTGAATAAAATATGATGAATGAATGTAAAATATGTTTTCTTTGTTCGGTTAAGAAGGTTCGTCTATTGGACCTTAGAAAATAAGAATAAATCATTTTAAGATCACGCATTTTAAATGTAGGTTTGTCAAAAAGAAAGAAGAATCTTTTATCTGGTTTAGTTGTGTTTAAAAATAAATAAAATCGCTTTCTTACATCGCATCAAACTTAATTGGTAACCTGATTCTCATTTCATCGTGCATTCAACACATATATACTTACAAAAGTATCATGACCCTTCGTAGAAGTAATAAAAGTAAATCGTATAAAACAAAGAACCGATTAATGATTTGTTAGAACACAACGGGTATGAAACTACATTTGGTAATCTTTTATTCAAACTTTAAAGGAAGTTGATGCTTTAAAACAGTAAGTCTTATACGAATGCACAATACTTGATTTTGGAAAAAGTTCTGATCTGAACTGCTGACCTTCCTGAATGACGTCATCGTACGTGTGTTTGTGTGTGTATGTGTGTGTGTGGATCTGTTTGGATTATTTTTTAAATAATCCAATTTTAAAAACACTACAACAACCACGTTTGTCAACATGAATTCTTTTGTAATATCATGTTTTGACCTTATATTTACTAGGAATTGAAACCTTTGTAAAAATAAGAAAATTAAAATGATATAGATTTATGAGACTTGTGACTGAACCATTAAAACTTAACATCAGTATTACCACTATTAATAAGCAGTCTTAACAACAAAGCATATGTTTAATACATATTGTAGATAGGTTTTAACACTGTAGGTATTTTCATACCGTCTGACATTCATTTAGCTTGTTCTGTGTTTTTAAAGCGTAATTAAATATTCTCAGGGGGCCCCATTGCTCCGCATAAGGTGTTTTTCACATGTGCTGATGCATTCAAGAGTAGTTTACAACTCCAAAGAATGCGTGTCGTGGTCTGTAGTTGACTTAAACAAACATTTTAAACGAGCTTTATGGGGGAAAGGGTTGGTGTCTGCAAAAGTCATAAAATATCTCTTCAAAACGGATACATCACATTTTGTATATTTCTACATATATTATTCAGTAGATAACCAATAGTATATTGATAGTATAGGCCTATGATATTTATCACGCTGATAAAGGTCGGTTCAAAAAAAGTATGAACATGTACAACTATATAAGCGCCGAACTAGATCACAGGCTCACCCTAGTAATAGTCTAAGATAGGAAAACATTTTATTTAGCCTTTTAAGCGGGAAAATGCTTTGAAATAAAATAAACTAAGTACAATTTTAAATGCTAAACTAAAATTTGAACAGGTACTGTTGAATAAAAATCATAATTAAGATTAAATTTGCAAACAGATAAGTAAAATATTTATTTAAAACCTGTAAGATTCCGTCTAAACAGTCTTTTAAGTTTGAAAGATCTTATTTATACTCTTAAGAGTATACCTAAATAATAATAATAATAATAAATTTTTTAAGATGTCTTCGTTCACTCTGAAAAGGGGTAGCAGACTAACTTGACACATGAGCTGTTATGGACCGTAGAGACTCCTTCCGGTCTCTGAGTGGGCCTTGAAGCATTCAATCCATTTCACTACGATGTTTAGCCCTGGGAGGATCTGTGAGTTTTCTTTATATTTAATAAAGTTTATAACTTAAACGTTTTTATTTTTTTATTTTTATATTTATCTATTTTGTTGGAAACATTTCATTCCTGGAATAGACGTCATTGCATAAAGATCCAGCCTACCTCTAAGCACTCTGAAAAATGTAAGGCATTTTATTATTGTCATCTAAAACTATAGTAGATGTTTATTTTATACAGCGTGTTATATATAACCAGTTTTATTTGCTACCATCTTCTCTAAAAGAAGATAATGATGTGTTTTATAAGGTCAATAAACTTAAATAAATGCTAAATACATGTTTAAATGTAATATAAATGAATTTGCTTCAGGAACATGTTACTATGGTGTCCTATACATTTTATTACCATATTATTTTAAATAGAGATAAGTCTCTCTTTAGCTTGAAATGATTATGTATGTGCGTGCTTGTTTATATGATTTATCAGAACTCAAATTTGTATAGTGTCATGGAAGCTACACCGATATAACAATGTAGATGTGATTTATAATGAAATTTCTTGAATCGTCATAATTCAGATTGCTTAAAACAATATTTAATAATAAAAAAAGTAAAGCATATGCAGAACATTTTGTGTGATGGGTACAGTTTGTACAGTACAAAATCCCCAGAAAACATAAAACCAAGATGAGCACGCCTGTTCGTGTGTGTGTGTGTGTGTGTGTGTGTGTGTGCGTGAGAAAGAGAGAGAGAGAGAGAGAGAGAGAGAGAAACAAAGAGGGTGAGGGTGAGAAAGGGGACAGAGGGGCTTGTCCCACTTCAACCTCTCATTCGGACAATCATCATCGCTCCCAGAATAATGTAAAACTAAATGGTTATTTTTATACAGTATGTTATTTATAATCACATTATTTATTCATTTTTACCACCTTCTTTAAAAGAAGAGAATTATGTGTTTTATAAGTTCAGTGAACTTAATTAATTGTTGAATACTTCAAAATGCATGATAAATGATTTGCTTCAGTAACGTTTGTTACTATGACATATATAATCATTTATTACCATATTCTTTAAAATAGAGATAAGTCTCTTTAGCTTGAAATGTTTAAGTACATGCTTGTTTATATGACTTATCATGATACAAAATTGTATAATGATATAGGTATTACATTGATATGACAATGGGGTTTATGATGAAACTTCTTGAGTCCTCATAATTCAGAACGCTTAAAAAATATATATTTTATTAAAAATGGTTGTATGCAGAATTTTGGTAGGTGTACAGTAAAAAATAAATTTGTCTATGGAGTGTAGTAATACTCCAAATGATTGTACCCATAAGCACTTTTATAAATTAAATTAAAACATTTTAATAAATTAGCTTTTTAAAAATGTTATTATTATTATTTTTTATTAAATTATACTAAATGATGTTTATGAAAATGTAAAAAATAAGAAAGTTTACTGTGCTGGGTAGGTTTAGGGGATGATACACTATAAATATTAAAGGCTCTAAATATAATGTAGAAACTTAAATTTTCTGTGATACAAGTACAATTACACAAATAAATGTGAATAAAACAGAAATTTGTTATGTCTGGGCGTGTCGGGTCCACAATGGCCCTTATCGTTTGGCCTGTTAAAATATATATATTGTTTTCCCTTTTCTTATTTCGACGTCGCCCGTTCCTCATTACAAAATGTTTTGTTACCTAAAACTAGTGTAAATGTTTTATATTGCGTGTAATTTCATAATGTATTTATTTATTTTCATTTAATAGAAGAAAATAAGACTCGGGACGATTGAATGCGCACACGTGCGTGTGAGAGACAGAGAGTGAGAGAGAGAGGACTTTTCCATCTTAAACTAAACACAAATTTTTTGTAAACCTCTCATTTGAAGAATGGTAATGCTTGCAAGAGGAGGAAATATTTTTTTTCTCTTGAAGAAAAATGTAAGAGGGTTTTAATTCATTCCCAATTCATTTTTTGGAGTGTTATTTAATTACATTTTATACAGTCATCAGAATATATGCTTGTCTTAAAACTGACCTGTTAAAATTTTATCTGTTTATCCTTTTACATACATCTCCCATAGAGAGAGAGAGAAAGAGTCCATAACACACCAGACCTCGGAATGCAACCACCACGTGGTCCACAGATGGGCAAACCCCCACCGGTTCAGCATAAAATCTTCAAAACAATACTTGACAACTCATTTATGGTTTTACACTTGTACAAAAAAGCCATAAATCAAGGGTCATAAATCATTTTTGTCACAAGCCATGCCTTATCTACTACTCGCGCCCAACCACCCATGTGCCCTTTTGTGTGCATTTATCACACCCATAGTACCCAGAATACTGTTTGATCTTTTTTACCATGGCTCTTGCGGGTGCGTCACACACAACACATCTGATTTTTATTTCTTTTCCATCCAAACCATTGTCCAGAAGTTCCTGAATGTCCTTTATGGCTTCTTCAGTAAAATCCAAATTTGTTGGTTTGGTGGGACCGAGTGTCAGTGTGACAGGAAAGATACTGATGGGTGGCAGATGAATGGCACAGAGGATGGGCCAAAGATGTGTTTTGTTGCTTTTAAAAAAAGGCAGGCCATCTATATTAAATGATAGCTCCAATGTGCTAACTCCTTCTGTTATCTCCCTTGGATAGCGCTGCAGCTGCTCAAGAAGACTCTCTCTTAAATTAAAATGGACACACTCCATTCCAGATTTTACCACTGATTTTATGAGTCTTGGAGTTTTGATGTACCGCTGGTGTCTGCACGCACGGCTGGTATCCCCAAACCAACTCACTGTAACCCTCCTGTTATTATGCATATTCCCCTGTCCGAGGCACTTCCCCTGATGGGAATCGCTTTGTGTTGTGTTTGGGCTGCGTACACCACCGCAGAACTGCCCGAGGTGGTGGCACACGCTGCAGAACCTCCAGAAGCGGCGGGGCTCGCCTCAGCCCCTGGTATGGTGGTGGCACCCTGCAATGTTCTCTCGGTCTGTCGAGTTGCGGTCGAGGAGACTGTTACCGCTGTAGAACCTCCAGAGGTGGCGGCAACCGCTGCAGAACATCCGGAGGTGTCAGTGGTATCCACTCACCAACTCTCGTCTTGCTCTGCCACGGCCACAGAGGCCGTCCTTGATTCCTCGTCCTGTTTCGGCCAAGGAGGCCGTCCCTGAACTCTCCTCCTGCCCTGTCACGGCTATGGAGGCCGTCTGTGAATCCTCTGCCTGTCCTGTCGCAGCCAGAAGGGCTGTCAATGAACTCTCGTTCTGTCCTGTCACAGCTAGGGAGGCCGTCAATGAACTCTCGTTCTGTCCTGTCACGGCTAGGGAGGCCGTCAATGAACTCTCGTTCTGTCCTGTCACAGCTATGGAGACCTATTATGAGCTCTCTGTGTTCCCTACCTCTATCCTTGGGTCTGTGCATGTTCTGTCTTCTCCTTGTGTCTCCATTCTCCCTAGTTCCCAGGCTCTGCTGTGGATTCCTGATCCGTCGTGGTGGGCTCAAGTCCCGTCTGGTCCGCCCTGGTGGGCTCAAGTCCCGTCTGGTCCGCCCTGGTGGGCTCAAGTCCCGTCCACTCTGCCCTGGCTTCCTGCTCTGCCAGCTCTACCTCGGTCCCAGATCACTCCGCTTCCACAAGGCCCTGGCCCTCCATCCCTCCCCCTGTTCCGCCTCCGCTCCACCTCCCTCCTGATTATAGACTGTGGGGAGCGTCTGGAAGCCGCTCTTAGGGGGGGGGGCTCTGTCACGAATCTGGTCTGCACTCCCATTCATTCACCACTAGAGGTCACCCACTGACCACATGGACTTTCTCACCACACACCACATGGACTCCATTTCCCATCATCCAACACTGATCACAGCTGTCACCAATCACTCATTGCACTAATCACACGCACACCTGATCCCACGCACATACTGATCACACACTCTTTATAAGCATTGGACTTTCTCTGCCGAGTATTGTATGCGTTTACCGCTCTCATAGCCGTAGCTACTCTACTGAGCCCCTGTTAGTTTTCCTAGTTTTGCCCTGCCTGTCTTTCCCGTGTTTGTTTCTAGCCCGTGTTCCCTGGATTAACCCTTGCCTTGCCGTTTGGACACTGTTTGCACCCCTATTGGACTCTAGCCCGTTTTACCTGGATTATCTCTCTGCCTAGCCCCTCTGGATACTGGTTGCCGATCGTCGACCTTCGCTTGCCCTAGGATTACTCTTTGTCTTGTCCCTGCTATACCTGTTTTGCCATTGTTTCGACCCTGCCTGTATTTATGACCATGCCTTTAAATAAAAGCTTGCACATGGATCCGCACGTCTCACGTCTCGTCAGCCATGTTACACCTTTCATGCAGTAATCTCTGTGCATATTTCCACTGCCTTGTGTAGCGTTGCCTCTTGGTTTTTGAATCCATTCTAAATCCAAAATATTGGACTGGTTGAAAATGTGGTAATGGCATATTTTGCAATATTTCACTATCTATTAGCAGAAAGAATTAAGTTATTTATATCAAATTCATTTCTTACTAGTTGAAATTTCAATTTCCCACATCAGAAATACAGTTCTTACTAGTAAAAACCTTTATTTTTGGTATCAGTAATCACGTGATTACTAGTGCAAATGTTTATATTGATATCAAGAATTGAATTCCTACTGGTAGAAATGTTCATTTCTGATATCAATAATAATAGCAAAATATCATGAATGCGATTGTTACTATTAAGAAAGCCATTTTGTCACACTTTCTTATACACTGATACATAAATCATCAGGCTTGAAGATCAGTTAAGTAGAATTTAATGGAAACCAAGAAACAAACAGCGATAATCCACACCAAGATAACAGCAGCATTAACACAAGACCAAGAATAGAAGAAAAACACTGGGCTTATATACACAGGACAAACAAAGATCTAATAGGTTAATTTACAAGACACTAATTTATAAGACATAGGTGAATTGGGTCAATCAAACACATAGGGAAAGTACTGGGGGATGTGTAATGATGCAGAAATAGCGTAATGACGTATGACGTGCAGAACGAGCGGTTCTTCCTTTTAAATAAAGTGTTGTATAAATGCGTGTCCTGTCATTATAAAACTCTCCTTTCACTCTGTAACTGTGAAGTAGAGCAGGACAACCTCCCACCAGTCCTTGTTTCGGATTCTCATTGTCTGAGATGTATGGCCAGAGCTACTTTGAGACGTGTCACCAGAGTACTACCTTCATGTCCAGCAGTTGTCTGATATAAAGTCTATGTGGTTCGAGATGAAGAGGGACAACGATGAGCTTCGCAGCCACATTCTACCAGAGATCCTGTCTACGCTGCAAGGGCTCAAGGCAGAAAATGCTTCTCTGAAGCAGGAAGATCCAACAGTTTAGCACCAGCTTTGAGACTCCTCGTCGAACAGTGACACCAGTACCAGCCTCTCGCACTCATGTGCCACCAGCCGTCTGTAGTCGGAGAAGTTCTGCAGTGTATACTGATGAAGTTCCTCCACACCGAGCTGCCCAGTGTGAGCAGCTGACGAGACAGATGGAGGACCTTACAATTTCACCTAGGACGCCACATGCTGATGAAGGTCATCACACACCACTTCAGAGGTCATACACCTACTCAGCCCAGCATGCAGGAGCAGGACAGTACGACAGTACGACAGTGTCCACAGGTGACGCCTAGAATGGAGATGCTGCACGCCCAAGAGCAGATATATCGAGGACCTAAGCCTACTATTCCCAGCCTGACAGCAGCTGACCCCAGACAGTTTTCCAGAATACGGCACTAGAGAACCTTCTACCAGCAGATGCGAGTGAGCGCTTAAAGTATCAGATTCTGACTGATCATCTGGGCCAGGTGATGTGAAGGCATTCAAGCTCTTCGCCCTTGGAGTATGCTCATTAGTGAGTATGTTGGAGCAGTTGGGTTCAGTTGCATCTTGTATGCAGACAGTTCTGTCGGCAGCCGCAGAGTCCTCCTGAAAGTTAGTAATGTGATCATTGCAAATGGGGATGCATAAATGGAAATGTATGCAGTGCTGGATGACAGATCAGAAAGGACTATCCTCCTCTATGCTGCAGCTCAGCAGCTGAACCTCAAGGGGCAGCTGGAAGATCTGATCCTGCGCACAGTGAGACAAGATCAGCAGGTGTTTCATGGGGCAGATGTCTCCATCACAGTATCACCTGTGTCTCATCCCCGCAAGAAATCCCCACCTCATTCTGCGTGCATTTACATCTGAGAGACTAGGTCTCGCTGAACACACCTATCCAGTGGCTTCCTTACAGAAGAGATACAGACATCTAGCTGGCCTACCATTGCAGCAGATGGATAAAGTGCAGCCCATTTTGCTGATCGGGTCAGATTGCCCCCATCTCATCACGCAAACAATACGGTTAGGCCCACCAGGGGGGTCCTGCAGCAGTTAAAACCCACCTTGGATGGACTCTTCAAGGTCCTACTCATGAGGTTCGTCGTGAGATCAACACACACCAGTGTTTCTTCACATCTGTTCACCCCAACACAGACTTGTTTGCTCATGTCGAGAGAATATGGCAGATGGATGTGCTCGAAAAGACTGAATAAATGCACCTCTTGTCAAGAAAAAAAAAAGTAGCAGTTATGAGTGGGGTGGCCAACCCTAGGCTCCGCACCTGCGTTAACGACGTTAAATAATTTTAACATGTTAAACTGAAAAAATTAATCTCCTGCGTTAACGCGCTAATTTCAACAGCACTAATTTCAACATGTTACATTTGTTATTTCTGATAACTGAAAATGCATTTCTATTATCAATATAATTTCTGATATCTAAAATGGCTTTCTTACTAGTAAAAGTCAGAATTTTATACCATAATACTCTTTCCTCCTGGAAAAGTAAATTTTACTGTCTGTGGAACTGTTATGCTGGTTTGACATTTTATGACAGATATTCTGGTGGTGGTATCAAGGGTGTTTCATCCACTATTCAATTACTGAGATGAACAGAACAATGACGAAACAGCAAATTGAACTTTTTTTATAATGATGATTGGCTCAAGAATCTTGTTTTGCAAGAGAATCATTTTTGGGATTTTTTGGCCTTTTTTTTCCTGGACTACAAAAAACTAAATGTATTCTAGTTTGAAAATAAGCTATACGTGTGTGTGTGTGTGTGTGTGTGTGTGTGTTTATTATGTGTATATATAAATACACACACATACAGTATATATATTTTTAAAGTATTTACATTTTTAATTTTACATTTACAATTTATATCCATATAATTTATATTATATAAAAATATATTTAATATACAAACATAACATATTTTCTTAAATATATAAATGCATGTTTATTTAAACAAACATTACCGAGAGCACCTTAGTATGAAGATAAATAATATTACTTACCCTGAAATAAAATGTGGCAAGACAAAAATGTGGAGGAGGTGGGGGAGACAGTGGAAGACGATGCAAAAACTATTACATGAAAAAAAAGATAATAATATATTACTCACAAACATTAAAGTACTCAACATTACAAATGTTGTATGCATGCTGCAAATTATGCTATCATGAATATCAAAGATACATCTAAAGTAAAATTATAAGAATGTGCCTAGCAGTTAAAAACAAGGAGAAAGGACCAAATATGAATGAGATATGTGTGTACAAATTCAAATGTTTTCAGTACCATCAGTGATTATTGATTAATTAATATTAATCAATATTGATTGATTGATTGATTGATTGATTATTTATTTTTTAAGAATTGTCCCTTTAATGTCGTCATCAAGACATTACTAACATGCTGCATGATGTTGCTTTTGATTGATCTAAACCCAAATTCTGAGAGATATCTGACAGTCAGTCAAAATATATACTTACAAAGCCAAAGACGCTCTCGAGATGTGGCTCTTAAAAGAGCCTTTGGGGTGTATGCAGCTGCTGTTGACACAAGCAAAACAGAGAAAAGGGAGAAAATACCAAATATGAGTGGGATATGTGTGTACAAATTCAAATGTTTTCAATTCCATCAGTGATTATTGATTAATATGTTATGATGCAACTGGCAATAGAGATGCAGGATTCCATTTTATTTATTTATTTAACGAATTGTCCTTTTAATGTCTTCATTAAGACAATAACATGCCACATGATCTATTGCCACATGCTTTAATTGATCTATTGATTAATTAGCATGTTATGATGAATCTGGCAAATCAGAGATGTAGGTTGACTTCTAATACTTACAACAATCAGATGGCAATCAACACTGAGAAAAAAAAGAGAGAAGAGAATAATTATTTTCATGGTATAAATTCTCAAAGTATATAAGGGCTCTGATGAATACATATAATCCACATTAATGTATAAGCCACATTAAGATGCATTTTCATTCTTGAGAATAATAACAACAACCACTATACTACTACTACTACTGCTACTACTACTACTACTAATAATAATAATAACTAATATAGCTGCAAGCAGCAATCACAAGGGAGTGGGCAAAAAATAAGACTATAACAGTTATAAAGGTTAAAACACAATGTTGTATGAGAAATTGCAATTTATAACCACTAGATGGCAGCAGAAGACCACTAATGGGCTTATTAAACTTTAAAACAGTTCTGTTAATGTTTACTTATGAATTCATATAAACTGAAACATTATAAAATCACTGTTATAACATTTTAAATCTCATTGAGTCAAAGTTTACCATTTTGTTCATACAGACATATCAGTTTTTACAATTTTGCCAGATTATGATCACAGAGAAATCTGAAAATGACTATATAAACTCTTAAAAAGAAGACTTGAAAAAAGTATTGTCACCTGTCATTTATTTCAAATATCTATATCTGCAACAAAATGTGTGTGTATATGTATATCGGTGTATGTGTGTATGTGTGTGTAAGCAAGCTTAATGATTATTAATATGATAGTTTAACCATTTCATTTCTATTTGTGTGTGTTTCTGTGAGCCTATTGTCCATTCTCGATGTGTTCTCCTGCACCGTTCGTCACAGACCCATGAAAGAGGTGTCAAATCGACCAGCTCATTGAGGAGAGGTGTGCTATATCTTTTCTAAGCAATCGGACCTACGATGTTCGCACAGCAGACGAAAAAGCGGGCAAAAAATCCCATTGACTTACATTGGCGGAATGTTCGTGAATTTGAATCTCAACTGTCACTTTCTCACACACACACACACAAGCAGGCCCTTAGGAACCCCTTCTCTCTCTCTCTCTGTAACTCACACACACTCATTTGACTCATCTTTTAAGTAACCAATAAGCAGTGTTGGGCAAGCTACTTGGAAAATGTAGCAAGCTAAGCTACAGCAACATGGCAAAAGTAGTTTACTACATCCAAGCTATTTAAAAAAAAAAAAAAAAAAATTCTATTGAACCAACATCATACCAAGTCAATGCTCTCTCAGTGATCAATAAAACTGTCAGTCAAGCAGATAGACAGGCATGTTCAATTTAATTGTTTATTCAACAGCTGTTACAAACCAATTTGGAAACATAATCAGTATCAAATACAGGGCCGGATTGGCATCAAATTGTGACATAGGCAAAATAAATGTTTTGCTGTCGGCCGGAAACCTATTGGTAGTTGGTATTGTGGCTTTATTTTATACAGATACATTTATATAAATCATAACACTTCACAATAAGGTTCAGTATTTAACATTAGTTAACTAGTGTACTTAGCATGAACTAAGAATGAACAATACTTCTGCAGCATTTATCTTAATGTTAATTTCAACATTTACTAACGCATTATTAAAATCAAAAGTTGTTTGTTAACATTTGTTAATGTACTGTGAACTAACACGAACTACCAATGAACGACTGTATTTTCATTAACTAACATTAACAAAGATTAATAAATACTGTAACAAATGTATTTTAATGAAATCGTATTGTGTGTTACCATATAGATGTTTAGGCCTACAGATAGGCTGTTATTTGCATCGTTGCATGTGTCATTAGATAAACATTTCACCAAAATCAAGTTCAGATACGAAGCTTTTGACCAGCTAATGTTTTTCTTTTTTCTCCTGACTCGTGTCCCGTTTTCCCCAGTTTTCTGTTATTATGTGGGCGTTCAGTTTTTTTTTCTGTTATTTGGCCAAAGTATCATATTATGAAAGATTCAGCGCTCCGCACAAGCTATTTGGCTGTTACTCGACAACTAATGCAAGAGAAACTCTTCTCCGCTCCTCAAATACAAAAAACAAACAAACAAACAAACAAAAAAAGCATTAGCCTTTATAAATAGTGTTTTTTGAGTAAAGAAACCGCTGTACTTATTCAATCAACAGTTCTTTATTTACCTTCAGACAGCAAACAAGCTGAGATGCTCTAAACTGCGCACCGCACTTCATTGACGAGAGAGGCGGGAGGAATAATGAGGTTTGACTGACAGTTTGAGGAGCCAATGGCGTTACGAGCTTTAGTGTCTGTGGCGTCACTTACTGATCCAGGATCAGTGATCCGTTGCTGTTATATTTCTGATTTGAGCTTGAGTTTCAGAATGCTTTCTTTGGATAATGTAACATTAGCTTTTGTTGACACTACCGCGCTACTTGATCAAAAAAAGAGCTTAGCTACTGAAAAGCTATTTGATTCAGAAAGCAGTGACGCTACCACCACGCTACTGAGAAATGTAGTTAAACTAGTAGCGTCACTACTTGTAGCGACGCTACTGGCCAACACTGCCAATAAGTAATGACCTATGACCTTCATAGCCACACCGTAGCAACCACTTACAGCACCCTAGCAACCACCCCATAGACCTCCATTGAAAACAGATCAAAAAGGATATCTTTGGATAAAAGTGTCATATAAACATGCAGGTTTTGCTCTTTTTAACTCGTGATTGCAAACAGTATTGTTATTACTATTCACCCGGACAAAACTTCAGCGCTACTCCTCCTGCACCTTTTGTCGTAGACCCATGAATAAGATGTCAAATCATGCGGCATATTGAGGAGAGGTGTACTATATCTCTCATAAGTAATTGAGTGTACGATGTTCGTCTGGTCGACGAAAAAATTTGGGCGAAAAAGTCCCATAGACTTAACATTGGCACCAAATTAGTGAGAGTATATCTTTGGATCAGGAGGTCACAGAGACTTGGGGGAGGGCTCATTTGACTCGGCCTATCAAGCAGCCAATAAGTACTGACATGACAACTTCATAGCTATGCCCTAGCAACCACTTGCAGCACCCTAGCTACCGTAAAAGGACATTAACAAACAATATTTCAGCACCAAAGCATTGTAGAAACATAGGGTTGGGCTCTGTTGATTCAGACTGTCAAATAGTCTTTAAATATCATCCCATAAACTGTATGGCCACACCATAGCAACCATTTAGAGTACCTTAGCAACTGAACAAACTCATGAATAAGCAATTTCTCAGCACCAGAAAGTGGTATAGATATGGGGGTGGCCTCTTTTGTTTGGGCTGAAAAACCAGTCTGTAAGTATTACCATGGCGACTGTGCAGCTACACCCTAGCAACCACATAGAGAACGCTAGCAACCGTATAACAACATAAAGAAGCCATATCTCAGCTCCAGAACATCATACAGACATGGGAGTTGGCTCTCTACAATCGCACAGAACACTGTAGTATCTGCCCAGCGCCGAGTTATGCCACGGCAAGCACCACTCACATTTTCTTCAGGAAATGTACATTCTAGTTAAGTTGGCTTGAGAAAGCCAACTTACTGATATTGTACTTAAACTTATTAAGTTGGCTTGAGAAAGCCAACTTACTGATATTGTACTTAAACTTATTATTATTCTTTTTCTGAGACTAAAATTTCTGACTGCTACTCCTCCTAGAGCTTTAACTCTACAAACTCCAAACTCAGCCCAAGTCTTGAGACTGATCTCACTTAGCGTGCTATATCTTTTCTAACTGATCCGACTTATGGTTTTCATAAAACTGAAGATTAAAAATCATAAAAATCCCATAGACTTACATTGGCTCATCTGAACATTCCGTCAAACTCCAACTGTCAAAATTTAAATCTAAACACACTGAAGCCCATTAGACTCAATCAGACTTCCCTTCTATGTACTATTTCTAACCCAATCAAACTCATCTATCTCTCTCTATCTCTCTCTCTCTATCTATCTCTCTATCTCTCTCTCTCTCTCTCTATCTATCTATCTATCTATCTATCTATCTATCTATCTATCTATCTATCTATCTATCTATCAGACTTCCCTTCTATGTACTATTTCTAACCCAATCAAACTCATCTATCTATCTATCTATCTATCTATCTATCTATCTATCTATCAGACTTCCCTTCTATGTACTATTTCTAACCCATTCAAATTCATCTATCTCTCTATCTATCTATCTATCTATCTATCTATCTATCTAAAGGATATTCACTCTCCATTCATTCTTTATCTAACACACACACACACACACACACACACACACACACACACACACACACACACACACACACACACACACAAACAAACATACCTTCCCTATTTAACACACACAAACACACGCACACAAGAAATAGACATAAAATGTGAAGATTGAAAGAGTAATTGTAAAACATTTATACATTTTTAATATTTCATTTTCTTTGTTTACTTCTCATCTATACATTAATGCCATGTTTTGGGAGATATGAAGTACTTTTGTACCTGTTTACCACAAAAATCCTCAACTACACCATTAGCTTGCATGTGAAATATTACATTTTTATGAATAAATCTCTTAAATGATGATCTAAATTTAATTTAAACTGTTTCTGGATATTGATCTAGGTGTTAGGTGTACAATACTGCCATCTGGTGGTTAGAGAAAAACTTGTAGAAATCACAGTTTTTGAAAGAATAGTGTAATGACCATATATATCCAGCAGAGGCCCATAGAGAGCCATTCATTTTTCTGGAAGTGGTCAACTGCTCCTCTCACAACTTTTCTAATATATATTTGGTAATTATATATTTAAACATTATAAAATACACAACTTTTATGATACATATTTTGTAATTATATATTTAAACATTATAAAATACATTAAAAACAGTATAAGTGCTCGCTTTTGCAATAATGCCACATAAATTTGCAGAAATGCCACACAAGTTGTCACTAAAACTTGATTGCAGGTACGTATTTATTTCAATCTAAAAAGTAAAATATTTTTTGTTTGTTTTTGACATAAATGTAAATAAAATCAAAACGAAAAAAAAAACCTAAACTAAAAACAACAACTGCAATAAGCAGATATGAATGGCGGGTATGTGTGTAAGAGAGTGTGTGTACGTACGTGAGTGAGTATGCTCGTTCCACATTGCATTTGTGCTCTAGTATCAGGCTTTGATTTTGTTGTGTGGACATTTTCAGATTTATGCAGAATTTATTGATTTTATTTGCCAATTTCTATAAAAATGCTCTTTGTTGCAGTCACACATGTGTGTGCGCGCGTCTTTTCTACATTGCATTTGTGATCTAGTACCAGGCCTTCATTTCTGTGTGAAAATTTTAAGAATTTTAAAACTTCTTAAACTTTTTTCAAACTTTTCAAACTTTCTGGTCCGTCTTTCTCAAGCCAATTTAAAGTTTGTCTCGACGAACTTTCCTATCTAGTTAGTGGTGTTTGCCAAAGGCAAGGCATCACTATTGTTATCTTGCATACTTATTATTCTGCTTCTTCTTATTCTTCTTCTGGACAAAAACTTCGATTCGCTACTCCTCCTGCACCGTTTGTCACAGACCCATGAATGAGGTGTCAAATCGACCAGCTCATTGAGGAGATGTGGGCTATATCTTTTCTAAGCGATCGGACCTACGATGTTCGCACAGCGGACGAAAAAGCGGGCAAAAAATCCCATTGACTTACAATGGCGGAATGTTCGTGAATTTGAATCTCAACTGTCACTTTCTCACACACACACACGCAGGCCCTTAGGAACCCCTTCTCTCTCTCTCTCTCTGTAACACACACACTCATTTGACTCATCTTTTAAGTAACCAATAAGTATAATGACCTATGACCTTCATAGCCACGCCCTAGCAACCACTTAACAGCACCATAGCAACCACCCCATAGACCTCCATTGAAAACAGATCAAAAAGGATATCTTTGGATAATGGTGTCAAATAAACATGCAGGTTTTGCACTTTTGACTCGTGATCGCAAACAGGACTTTCCTCATGTATGCTACACATACTAGCAGTGAATAGCTACATGATAATAGTGATTAGCTAAGTGTTAAATCAGGCTAAGAACATACGAATAACTCTATAAAACTACATAGTAATGATGTGTGACAACTACCAACCGCTTAGCAACACGCTTAGTAACCTCCCAGTTATAGAGGTGTGCTATATCTTTTATAAGTAATTGAGTGTACGATGTTCGTCTGGTGGATGAAAAAATTTGGGCGAAAAAGTTCCATAGACTTAACATTGGCACAAAATTAGTGAGATTATATCTTTGGATCAGGAGGTCACAGAGACTTGGGGGAGGGCTCTTTTGACTCGGCCTATCAAGCAGCCAATAAGTACTGACATGACAACTTCGTAGCTATGCCCTAGCAACCACTTACAGCACCCTAGCAACTGTAAAAGGACATTAACAAACTATTTTTCAGCACCCGAAACATTGTAGAAACATGGGGTAGGGCTCTGTTGATTCAGACTGTCAAATAGTCTTTAAATATCATGCCATAAACTGTATAGCTACACCATAGCAACCATATAGAGCACCCTAGCAACCATATAGCAACATAAAGAAGCCATATCTCAGCTCCACAACATCATACAGACATGGGAGTTGGCTCTCTACGATCATGCTGAAGGCTATATTGACAGCCTAGTGCCGAGTTTTGCCACTGCAAGCACCACTCACATTTTCTTCAGGAAATGTACATTCTAGTTAGTGGTGCTTGCCAAAGGCAAGGCATCACTATTGTTATCTTGCATACTTATTATTATTATTCTGCTTCTTCTTCTTATTCTTCTTCTGGACAAAACTTCGGTTCGCTACTCCTCCCGCACCGTTTGTCACAGACCCATGAAAGAGGTGTCAAATCGACCGGCTCATTGAGGAGATGTGGGCTATATCTTTTCTAAGCGATCGGACCTACGATGTTCGCACAGCGGACGAAAAAAGCGGCAAAAAGTCCCATTGACTTACAATGGTGGAATGTTCGTGAATTTGAATCTCAACTGTCACTTTCTCACACACACACACACGCAGGCCCTTAGGAACCCCTTCTCTCTCTCTCTCTCTGTAACTCACACACACTCATTTGACTCCTCTTTTAAGTAACCAATAAGTAATGACCTATGACCTTCATAGCCACACCCTAGCAACCACTTAACAGCACCATAGCAACCACCCCATAGAACTCCATTGAAAACAGATCAAAAAGCATATCTTTGGATAATAGTGTCAAAAAAACATGCAGGTTTTGCTCTTTTGACTCGTGATCAAATGCTACACATACTAGCAGTGAATAGCTACATGCTAGTAGTGATTAGCTAAGTGTTAAATCAGGCTAAGAACATACGAATAACTCTATAAAACTACATAGTAATGATGTGTGACAACTACCAACCGCTTAGCAACACGCTTAGTAATCTCCCAGTTATAGAGGTGTGCTATATCTTTTATAAGTAATTGAGTGTACGATGTTCGTCTGGGGGATGAAAAAATTTGGGCGAAAAAAGTCCCATAGACTTAACATTGGCACAAAATTAGTGAGATTATATCTTTGGATCAGGAGGTCACAGAGACTTCAGGGAGGGCTCGTTTGACTCGGCCTATTGATCAGCCAATAAGTACTGACATGACAACTTCATACCTATGCCCTAGCAACCACTTACAGCACCCTAGCAACCGTAAAAGGACATTAACAAACAATTTTTCAGCACCAAAACATTGTAGAAACATGGGGTAGGGCTCTGGTGATTCAGACTGTCAAATAGTCTTTAAATATCATGCCATAAACTGTATGGCCACACCATAGCAACCATTTAGAGTACCTTAGCAACTGAACAAACTCATGAATAAGCAATTTCTCAGCACCAGAAAGTGGTATA
>NC_081155.1:28052211-28075779 GCF_012432095.1 Onychostoma macrolepis | reverse complement strand
TCAGACTGGTCTGACTCGAGTTATATCTTTTCTAACTGATCAGACTTACGGTTTCATAAAACTGAAGATTAAAAATCATAAAACTCCCATAGACTTACAGTGGGAATGTTCAGATGAGCCCTGAACTTGCCAGCTCCAACTGTCAAAATTTAAATCTAAACACACTGAAGCCCATTAGACTCAATCAGACTTCCTTCTATGTACTATTTCTAACCCATTCAAACTCATCTATCTCTCTATCTCTCTCTATCTATCTATAAATCTAATCATGCTACAAACATTTTACTAACATCTAATCATGCTAGAAACATGTTAGCAACATCTTTAGTATCTAATCATGCTAGAAACATGCTAGCGACTTCTAGTCACTCAGTCATCTAGCAACATGCTAGTAACATGCTAATCATGCTAGAAAAATCTTCACATCTTTATCAATTCTAGTCATCTTTAACATCTAATCATGCTAGAAACATGCTAGCGACATCGTAACTTGCTAATCATGCTAGAAACATGCTAGTCGCATGCTAATCATGCTAGAAACATCTTTGACATGCTATAATCTTTAGCAACAATGTTAATCATCTTTGAAACATAACAACAATCATCTTTAACATCTATCATCAATCATCTAACATTCTAGTAACACCTTAGGAACCACTCCAGGTACCCTAGCAACCATTATCAATCACCCTAGCAACCACCACGGGTACCTTAGCAACCATCTTAGCAATCACTAGCAACACCCTAGCAACCATCTTAGCAACCGCATAGCAACACCCTAGCAACCACCACGGGTACCTTAGCAACCGCATAGCAACACCTTAGCAACCACCCCAGGTACCCTAGCAACCACCACGGGTACCTTAGCAACCGCATAGCAACACCCTAGCAACCACCACGGGTACCCTAGCAACAGCCTAGCAACACCTTAGCAACCACACTTGGTACCTTAGCAACCGCATAGCAACACCTTAGTAACCACCAAAGTTAGCCTAGCAACCATCATAGCAACCACTCTGAGGTCCTTCTATCTATCTATGTATCAAACTTTAAGCTTTTAAAACTACTTTAAACTTCAAACTATTTCAGACTGAAACCCATCAAACTTAAAACTTTTAACATTTTTCAAACTTAAACTTTTTAAACTTCTTAAACATTTTAAACAAGAGCACCCCAAAATTGCCCCATTGACATACTATGGTGAGGGACGGCCCATGAAACAGCACACGTTTTTGCTACTATGGTAATTTACATAGGAATTTTGCATTGAACATAACTCTGCATCACAATATCATAGAGACATGGGGGTGGGCTCATTTTACTCAGCCAACCAATCAAACTCTCAGGATCATTATGAAGCTGTCAAGCCACGCCCTAGCAACCATTTAGAGCACCTTAGCAACTGATACCATAGACTGCCATTATAAAGTGCCTGATGGATATCTTTAGATCACAACGTCATAAAGACATGGGGGTGGGCTCATTTGAATCGGGGCAGTAAATAGCCAATCATGAATCACCATAGACACTTCCTAGCCTCGCCCTAGCAACCATTATCAATCACCCTAGCAACCCAAATCCAAACAGCCATATCTTTAAATCTGAATATCATAGAGACATGGGGGTGGGCTCGTTTGACTTGGGGCAGCAAACAGCCAATCATGAATCACCATAGACACTTCCTAGCCACTCCTTAGCAACCAATGTCGAGTACCCTAGCAACCCAAACAGGCCTATCTTAAAATCTGAATGTCATAGAGACATGGGGGTTGGTTTATATTATTCATACTGGCAAACAGCCTTTGGAGTATCATCATTGGCAGCTGCCAAGCCATTTCCTAACAACCAAACAGAGTACCCTAGCAACCATTTATCAAGTCCTATATCTTTGCATCAGAATGTCGTATAGACTTGGGAGTTGGTTCTTTTGACTCATGCTAACAATTAGGACTTCCAAACATGCTATACATGCTAGCAGTGAATAGCTACATGCTAATAGTGATTAGCTAAGTGCTAATTCAAACTAAGAACTCTATAAAACTCCATAGTAACGATCAGTGACAACTAGTAACTGCCTAGCAACACCCTAGCAACCACCCCAGGTACCCTAGCAACCAACCCAAGTACCCTAGCAACCGCATAGCAACACCCCTGGGTACCCTAGCAACCGCATAGCAACCACCTTAGCAACCACCCCGGTACCTTAGCAACCACATAGCAACCACCCTAGCAACCGCATAGCAACACCTTAGCAACCACCTCGGGTACCCTAGCAACTGCAAAGCAACACCTTAGCAACCACATAGCAACACCTTAGCAACCACATAGCAACACCTTAGCAATCACCTTTTGCAAAGCAACACCTTAGCAACCACCCCAAGTACCCTAGCAACACCTTAGCAACCACCTCGGTACCTTAGCAACCACATAGCAACACCTTAGCAACCACATAGCAACACCTTAGCAACCACCCTGAGTACCCTAGCAACTGCATAGCAACACCCTACCAACCACCCCAAGTACCCTAGCAACTGCCTAGCAGTGCCGTGGAAAACACTCAATGCCGACCTAGCAACCGAGTGCTGAGTTTTGCCACTATTGTTATCTTGCATAGTTATTAGTGGTGCTTGCCAAAGGCAAGGCATCACTATTGTTATCTTGCATACTTCTTCTTCTTCTTCTTCTTATTCTTCTTCTTCTGGACAAAACTTCGGTTCGCTACTCCTCCTGCACCGTTTGTCACAGACCCATGAATGAGGTGTCAAATCGTGCGGCTTATTGAGGAATGGTGTGCTAATTCAAACTAAGAACTCTATAAAACTCCATAGTAACGATCAGTGACAACTAGTAACTGCCTAGCAACACCCTAGCAACCACCCCAGGTACCCTAGCAACCACACAAGTACCCTAGCAACCGCATAGCAACACCTTAGCAATCACCTCGGGTACCCTAGCAACACCTTAACAACCATCCCAAGTACCCTAGCAACAGTTTAGCAACCACCCCGGGTACCTTAGCAACCACATAGCAACACCTTAGCAACCACCCTGAGTACCCTAGCAACTGCATAGCAACACCCTACCAACCACCCCAAGTACCCTAGCAACTGCCTGGCAGTGCCGTGGAAAACACTCAATGCTGACCTAGCAACCGAGTGCTGAGTTTTGCCACTATTGTTATCTTGCATACTTATTAGTGGTGCTTGCCAAAGGCAAGGCATCACTATTGTTATCTTGCATACTTATTAAGTTGGCTTGAGAAAGCCAACTTACTGATATTGTACTTAAACTTCTTCTTATTATTATTCTTTTTCTGAGACTAAAATTTCTGACTGCTACTCCTCCTAGAGCTTTAACTCTACAAACTCCAAACTCAGCCCAAGTCTTGAGACTGATCTGACTTAGCGTGCTATATCTTTTCTAACTAATCTGACTTACAGTTTTCATAAAAATAAAGATTAAAAATCATAAAAAATCCCATAGACTTACATTGGCTCATCTGAACATTCCGTCAAACTCCAACTGTCAAAATTTAAATCTAAACACACTGAAGCCCATTAGTCTCAATCAGACTTCCCTTCTATGTACTATTTCTAACCCAATCAAACTCATCTATCTATCTATCTATCTATCTATCTATCTATCTATCTATCATCTATCTATCTATCTATCTATCTATCTATCTATCTATCTATCTATCTATCAGACTTCCTTCTGTACTATTTCTAATCAAACTCATCTATCTCTATCTATCTATCTCTCTATCTATCTATCTATCTATCAGACTTCCTTCTATGTACTATTTCTAACCCATTCAAACTCATCTATCTCTCTATCTATCTATCTATCTCTATCTACACACACACACACACACACACAGACACGCCGCACACACACAGACACACAGACACGCCTCACACACACAAACAAACAAATAAACAAACATAGACTTTTCAATCATAAGACCTGTTTTTCCTGTTTACACCTGTGTCCTTTGGGGGCAATATGACCCCAAAATTGAAAGAGTAATTAAAAAACATTTATAAATTTTTAATCATACAAATAATATATCTTTTTTGTTTGTTTGTTTACTTCTCATCTATACATTAATGCTGTGTTTTGGGAGATATGAAGTACTTTTGTACCTGTTTACCACAAAAATCCTTAGCTACACCATTAGCTTGCATATGAAATATTAAATTTTTATGAATAAATCTCTTAAATGATGATCTAAATTTAATTTAAACTGTTTCTGGATATTGATCTAGGTGTTAGGTGTACAATACTGCCATCTGGTGGTTAGAGAAAAACTTGTAGAAATCACAGTTTTTGAAAGAATAGTGTAATGACCATATATATCCAGCAGAGGCCCATAGAGAGCCATTAATTTTTTCTGGAAGTGGTCAACTGCTCCTCTCACAACTTTTCTGATATATATTTGGTAATTATATATTTAAACATTATAAAATACACAACGTTTATGATATATATTTTGCAATTATATATTTAAACATTATAAAATACATTAAAAACGGTATAAGTGCTCGCTTTTGCAATAATGCCACATAAATTTGCAGAAATGCCACACAAGTTGTGACTAAAACTTGATTGCAGGTACTTATTTATTTCAATCCAAAAAGTAAAATAAAATTAATTATTTTTTACATAAATGTAAATAAAATCAAAACAGAAAAAAAAACTAAACTAAACAACAACTGCAATAAGCAGATATGAATGGCGGGTATGTGTGTAAGAGAGTGTGTGTGTACGTACGTGAGTGAGTATGCTCGTTCCACATTGCATTTGTGCTCTAGTATCAGGCTTTAATTTTGTTGTGTGGACATTTTCAGATTTATGCAGAATTTATTGATTTTATTTGCCAATTTTTATAAAAATGCTCTTTGTTGCAGTCACACATGTGTGTGCGCGCATCTTTTCTACATTGCATTTGTGATCTAGTACCAGGCCTTCATTTCTGTGTGAAAATTTTCAGACCTATGCTGGATTTATTATTATTTTTTGACAAATTAAAAAAATATATATAGATTTTTTCGTATTTCCCATTCATTTTCAAAGACCATATTAGTAAAAATGTGAATTATTTTTTATGTGAATACAGATAGAAAATGTTGAAAAGTCATAAAATCTTATTCCACTGAGATGAAGGGAAACATTTTTTGCCTAAAGAAAGTTGATTGGGGTCATACTGACCACAATACTATTTCTAATCCATTCAAACTCATCTATCTAATGTTTCTTATCTATCTATCTATAATCTGACTTTATCTATCTATCTATCTATCTATCTATCTATAATCTGACTTTATCTATCTATCTATCTATCTATCTATCTATCTAAAGTCTATATGTCTTTCTGTCTATCTATCTATCTATCTATCTATCTATCTATCTATCTATCTATCTATCTATAATCTGACTTTATCTATCTATCTATCTATCTATCTATCTATCATCTATCTATCTATCTATCTATCTATCTATATCTATCTATCTATAATCTGACTCTATCTATCTATCATCTATCTATCTATCTATCTATCTATCTATCTATCTATCTATCTATAATCTGACTCTATCTATCTATCTATCTATCTATCTATCTATCTATCTATCTATCTATCTATCTATCTATCTATCTATCTATCTATGTCAGACTGTATTGCCTTAAGTTTGTAAAACTACTTTAAACTTCAAACCATTTCAGACTGAAACCCATCAAACTTAAAACTTTTAACATTTTTCAAACTTAAACTTTTTAAACTTTTCAAACTTTCTGGTCCGTCTTTCTCAAGCCAACTTAAAGTTTGTCTCGACAAACTTTCCTATCTAGTTAAGTTGGCTTGAGAAAGCCAACTTACTGATATTGTACTTAAACTTCTTATTATTATTCTTCTGAGACTAAAATTTCTGACTGCTACTCCTCCTAGAGCTTTAACTCTACAGACTTCAAACTCGCACCAGATCTTCAGACTGATCTCGCCGGGTGTGCTATATCTTTTCTAACTGATCAGACTTACGGTTTTCATATAACTGAAGATTAAAAATCATAAAAATCCCATAGACTTACATTGAATAGTCTTGGCTCATCTGAACATTCCGTCAAACTCCAACTGTCAAAATTTAAATCTAAACACACTGAAGCCCATTAGACTCAATCAGACTTCCCTTCCATGTACTATTTCTAACCCAATCAAACTCATCTATCTAATGTTTCTTATCTATCTATCTATCTATCTATCTATCTATCTATCTATCTATCTATCTATCTATCAGACTTCCCTTCTATGTACTATTTCTAACCCAATCAAACTCATCTATCTAATGTTTCTTATCTATCTATCTATCTATCTATCTATCTATCTATCTATCTATCTATCAGACTTCCCTTCTATATACTATTTCTAACCCAATCAAACTCATCTATCTCTCTATCTGAGATCTATCTCACACACACACACACACACACACAGACACGCCTCACACACACAGACACACAGACACGCCTCACACACACACACACACACACACACACACACACACACACACACACACAGACACACAGACACAGACACACAGACACGCCTCACACACACAAACAAACAAATAAATAAACAAACATAGACCTTTCAATCATAAGACCTGTTTTTCCTGTTTACACCTGTGTCCTTTGGGGGCAATATGACCCCAAAATTGAAAGAGTAATTGTAAAACATTTATAAATTTTTAATCATACAAATAATATATATTTTTGTTTGTTTGTTTACTTCTCATCTATACATTAATGCTGTGTTTTGGGAGATATGAAGTACTTTTGTACCTGTTTACCACAAAAATCCTCAGCTACACCATTAGCTTGCATGTGAAATATTACATTTTTATGAATAAATCTCTTAAATGATGATCTAAATTTAATTTAAACTGTTTCTGGGTATTGATCTAGGTGTTAGCTGTACAATACTGCCATCTGGTGGTTAGAGAAAAACTTGTGGAAATCACAGATTTTGAAAGAATAGTGTAATGACCATATATATCCAGCAGAGGCCCATAGAGAGCCATTCATTTTTCTGGAAGTGGTCAGTTACTCCTCTCACATCTTTTCTGATATATATTTTGTAATTATATATTGAAAAATTATAAAATACATTAAAAACAGTATTTTTCCCAAAGGTTAGAATTTGTTTTTGTTTGTTTCATGTATTTTGAAGTGCTCGCTTTTGCAATAATGCCACAAAAACTTTTTTTTTTTTTTACATAAATGTAAATAAAATCAAAACGAAGAAAAAAAAAAACTAAACTAAAAACAACAACTGCAATAAGCAGATATGAATGGCGGGTATGTGTGTAAGAGAGTGTGTGTGTACGTACGTGAGTGAGTATGCTCGTTCCACATTGCATTTGTGCTCTAGTATCAGACTTTGATTTTGTTGTGTGGACATTTTCAGATTTATGCAGAATTTATTGATTTTATTTGCCAATTTCTATAAAAATGCGTGTGTGTGCGTCTTTTCTACATTGCATTTGTGATCTAGTACCAGGCCTTCATTTCTGTGTGAAATTTTTTTCAGGCCTATGCTGGATTTATTATTATTTTTTGACAAATTAAAAAAATATATATAGATTTTCATTTTCATATTGACCCCAAAGACCATATTAGTAAAAAAAAAAAAAATTACATACCTTCATAACAACCGAATCAAGTCCTTTTTTTTTTTTATGTGAATACAGATAGAAAATGTTGAAAAGTCATGAAATCTTATTCCACTGAGATGAAGGGAAACATTTTTTAACTAAAGAAAGTTGATTGGGGTCATACTGACTATTTCTAATCCATTCAAACTCATCTATCTAATGTTTCTTATCTATCTATCTATAATCTGACTTCATCTATCTATATATCTATCTATCTGTCTGTCTGTCTATCTATCTATCTATCTATCTATAATCTGACTCTATCTATCTATCTATCTATCTATCTATCTATCTATCTATAATCTGACTATCTATCTATCTATCTATCTATCTATCTATAATCTGACTATCTATCTATCTATCTATCTATCTATCTATCTATCTATCTATCTATCTATCTATCTATCTATCTATGTGTCAAACTTTAAGCTTTTAAAACTACTTTAAATTTCAAACTATTTCAGACTGAAACCCATCAAACTTAAAACTTTTAACATTTTTCAAACTTAAACTTTTTAAACTTTTTAAACTTTTTAAACTTTTTAAACTTTTTAAACTTTTTAAACTTTCTGGTCCATCTTTCTCAAGCCAACTTAAAGTTTGTCTCGACAAACTTTCCTATCTAGTTATTATTATTCTGCTTCTTCTTCTTCTTCTGGACAAAACTTCGGTTCGCTACTCCTCCTGCACCGTTTGTCACAGACCCATGAATGAGGTGTCAAATCGACCGGCTCATTGAGGAGATGTGGGCTATATCTTTTCTAAGCGATCGGACCTACGATGTTTGCACAGCGGGCAAAAAAGTCCCATTGACTTACATTGGCGGAATGTTCGTGAATTTGAATCTCAACTGTCACTTTCTCACACACACACACACACACACGCAGGCCCTTAGAGCCCCTTCTCTCTCTCTCTCTCTCTCTCTCTCTCTGTAACTCACACACACTCATTTGACTCCTCTTTTAAGTAACCAATAAGTAATGACCTATGACCTTCATAGCCACTGTAACCCTGCTCTCAGGTTAGTGTAACCGATAACTAATTGAATTAGCTATAAATTGGATTTGGGCTAATATCAGAAACTCTAGGTACGACTATGGAGCCTGAAATATTAAAAGGTCAGCAGAGAACAGATAACACAAAACAGGTAAGTTTGAGAAATGTATTATACAAAATTAAAGACAATTACATACATTCCCTGCCTACCTAAGCCGGCTTCCTGAGTGCACAAGCGCACAACAAAAAACCCCAAAATAAACAAACTCAAACAAAGAAAGAGTCCATGAAAGTTCTTGGTGTGTGTGTGTTTTTCTTGGAGTATGTACGGTATGTTCTTTTCACTACCCGGGTAGGTTTATGTGTGTTCTTATCTGTTTTTTCAAATGGAGGCACGGGATGATGATGGTTCCAAAGATGCCACGGCTGGCCATACCAGGCTCTTGGTCCGTTCTCTGACTTCTGCGGTTGGCTCGCCACTGACCACCAGGGTCAGATTCAGATGATCTATCCCTCTCTTAAAACCAATCTATACATACAGTACAGAATGCATTAGTTACTATTGCCTCATTTCTGTTCAAATCCGATCAATTTATCTCCATTCAAATGTCAGATCAAATATAACCAATTGTAAAGGATATTAATACTCTAATCATTATGTAAATGAATAGGTACACATCACACCACATAACATAGGTCAGTTCAATGAACATCAATCAATCATGTACTTCCATCTCACAGTATAGAAATAAAATCATGAGATTTCTGAAACAAGATATTTATGTTTTAAACTTTTTAAATCTATTTATGCATCTTAATAACATTTTAAACATCAAATTTTAATATATTTATTCTTTTTAACAATTAAGATGAACTTCTGTTCCTCATATACATATCAAACATGTATATTGGCAATTAAATGAACTAAATCACCTTTATTTTACAAATGACAACAAGAGGATAAATATTCCTCAATCAAATGACTTCTAAGTCAACAGAACAGAGTATAAAGTCACATTTAGCAGCGTGAATACTATAAAATATCTCCTACAGTGGTGACTAGCTTAACTGAGGTAGCAGCAGAGCTCAAATCTAAACACATTCACATTTAAGTGTTAAAGATTAGCACGCGGCTAGCGCGATTAGCGATCTTTATGAGCATCTTAAACAACATAAAACAATCTGAATCTGTGTCTATATGGTATCAACCAGCAAGAATCAGTGTCACAACTCCGATTGGTTTTAGATTAACTGGTATTTTGCGCCATAACGGAGCTAAAATTCAGCATAACACTCGCATTAGTATTATCATCCTTACCGGAGGTATCTTGAGGAGCTCGCAGTGTCAACGCGGCTTAAAAGTTTTCCATAGTTGTTCTCTCAAAGCTTTCAACCTAATGGACACACACTATTTTAATATTTGTTATTCAATGTTATTTAAATTCCTATCCCTCAGAGGATATTTCCATACCAGTCCTTGATGCTTTCTAGCAGCGTCTTCACCGGAGGAAAGGTGTTTTATTTTCTTATTTAGAACATTTCCTGGGGTGTATGCGCCACCCTCAGGCAGAGTAGAGAATTGCACTCCAGTACCCTTATGTGGGTTACACTCTCCCCTTCAAACTTATGCACGTCCCTGTGCATGGCAATGTTCACACGGTTATAACCGGAGGGGACAGAACAGGGGAATGAGTTGACGATCACTCTCACTTATAATGTCGTTCCACACAGTAGTCAGCCCTTGAAAGAGTGACTTCACCACTGTGACTAAGGGGTTCCCAGTTCAGTGTAATCCAGCCGCCTAGGTGGCTGGCGATTCCTCTCAGATCTCCTGACTAGGTCATCAGTATGTGCTTGTTCCTCCGTCTCCTTAATCTCCTCTTCTCCTTCATTTTCATAGACATTTGTCTCATCACATTCTGGCATATCGGAGGGACTGGAAGTTGTTCAGGACAGTCCTCATCCGAGCCTTCCACAAGATCATCACTGTCAGATAAGTTTGTCTCTCTTTCCACAGGTTCATTTCCAGGTAAGTTCAGGTCCAGTGTTACTCGGTTGACTGGAGTAACATCAGGTAGGCTACTCACATTATCTGGAACATCATCAGTCACCTTGTTGAGGTCTGTCATCAGATTCTCTTTAGAATGGCTTGGACCATGGTGTCTTGGAACATCTCGCGAGACAATATATCTGGTTACCTCTTGAACTGGTTCTCCTTGGGACCAGGTAACAGGAATAATATCATCCTCATCTGAGGACTGATCAACTTCTCTTGGGTCACTGCGAATGTTCTGGCGTGTCTTGCGGCGCTCGAGTGGTTTGGGTTGCTCTTCTGGTGTTACATGGAGGAACCCACATGGGAGCAAGAGGTCTCGATGCAACGTGCGCCAGGGGCCTTCTCCGGTCTCTGGTTTTACTGTATAAACGGGAGGTCTCCAGCTTTCCTCACTACCACATGGACAGTGGACTCCCATTTATCAGCGAGCTTGTGCTTTCCACGAATCACGTACATTCCTGACAAGTACTCGGTCTCCAATGTCCAGAGCAGAAGGAGTCACACGCTTGTCAAACCTCGTTTTGTTCTTTTCAGCTACCTTGGCAGCACTCCTTGTAGCTATTTTGTAGCTCTCCTCGAGGTGGGATTTGAGGTGCTTTACATACTGGGAGTGTGACTTCTGTTGCTCTTCTTTGACAGGTAAGCGAATGCAAGGTCAACCGGCAGGCGTGGCTGGCATCCGAACATTAACTCATACGGTGTGAACCCAGTCACTTCACTCCTGGTACAATTGTATGCTGCGTGGACCAAAGGCTTTACGAAGTCCTTCCAGTGTGACTTATCCTGGTTTTCCAGAGTACCAAGCATGTCTAACAGAGTGCGGTTAAAACGTTCCACCGGGTTGCCCCTAAGGTGGTATGGAGTTGTTCGAATTTTCTGTATGCCTGCAACTTCACACAGTTGTTTGATTAGCCGCGACTCAAAATCAGGACCTTGGTCACTGTGCAGTTTCTCTGGAATACCATAATGGACGATGAAATTGTCCCATAAGCATTGCAACTGTTTGAGCCTTTTGGTTTGGTGTTGGGATAGCCACTGCGTGCTTTGTGAAGTGATCTGTGATCACGAGAATGTCCTTTGTGTTACTTCTGTCCGGTTCAATGGACAAGAAGTCCATGCAGACCAGTTCAAGCGGTCTTGTTGACATGATGTTCACTAAAGGTGCTGCCCTCTCAGGTAAGGATTTCCTGAGCACACACCTGTTACACTTTTTGACTTTCCTCTCAATGTCAGAGGCCATCCTCGGCCAGTAGAATCTGGCTCTGACCAAGTCCAGCGTCGGTCTTTTCCCATATGACCCGTGTTGTCATGCAGGCTCATTAAGACTGTCTCACGAAGTTCTTCAGGTAAGACTAGCTGGTACTGTATGCAACCTTCTTCTTGGCGTGTTCTATAGAGGATGCCGTTCCGCAGTTCAAGTCTGGTCAACTCTCTCAACAACAGAGGTAGGTCCGGAAGCAAAGCTCTCACAGCGGGTGGTGGTTTCTCGTCACGCTCAATCTGCGAGATGACATGTTTAATGCACTGGTCAGCTCTCTGTTTGTCTCTGAGATCTGCCTCTGATAGGTGCGGGACGATGGGAAGCCCTCCAAGCTCATCTTCCTGCTCAAAGCTGTCAGGTACAGCCTCCCCAGAGATGGCAAGGCTCTCGGCAGGGAGATACTTCCATCACTACCCATTCCATCATTGGCACAATAAATAAGTTGTCTCTCACAGATGGCACGAACGACCCCCTGATCCACAGCCTCAATGTTACCTGGATCTGATAGATGGTGTTGTGTGAACTGGCGGATCCTATCCCACTCTTTTTGAGATGAGGGGTCATCACGCAGGTCGCCATGGGGACGTCGTGATAGTGCGTCAGCATCTCCATTCTGCTTTCCGGGGCGGTACTGAAGCTTAAAGGAGAAGGTAGAAAGAGCAGCTAACCACCTGTAGCTGGTTGCATCGAGTTTGGCTGAGGTAAGTATATACGTAAGGGATTGCTGTCGGTGACTACTGTGAACTGATTGCCATAGAGGTAGTCACTGAACTTCTCTGTAACAGACCATTTCAGCGCTAAAAACTCAAGCTTGTGAGCTGGATAACGGACTCACCACGCGATAACCCTCTGCTCGCGTGGCGATGACACGCAGCTGTCCCTCCTGCTCCTGATATAAGGCCGCTCCGAGGCGGTGGAACTTGCATCCGTGTGAAGGATATAAGGAGTGCAGGATTTGCGAAGGCCAGAACTGGGACGTTGTCAACTTTCCAATGATCGTCTCGAATGCCTGTTGGCAGGCGGAGTCCAACAGTTCAGAAATGGAGTTTTGGGGTGGTAGTATTGGCCACTCCTTTCTTTGGATTTGGGGTTCTTCCCTAGAGGTGGGTAGCCAGATGTTAAGTCGTTCAGGGGTTTCATTATACTTGAATAGCCTTTAATGAACTTCCTATAGTACCCACAGAATCCGAGGAAGGCTTTCAACTCTTTTAGATGCTGAGGGACTGGCCAGGTCTTTAGCGCCGCAATCTTTTCGGGTCGGTCTCCACTCCTGCTCTGAGACGACATGCCCCAAGTACCGGACTGAGGACTGAAAGAATCTAAATTTTTCCAGGGACAGCTTGAGCCCATACTCCTTCAGGCGGTTGAGAACCTTGGTGAGTCTGGCTTCATGATCTTCTAAAGTTTTTGAGAAGACTATCAAGTCATCCAGGAAAACGACAACTTCCTTCAAGTTCATGTCTCCCGTGCACTTTTCCATCAGTCTCTGGAAAGTACTTGGGGCGTTTGTCACTCCCTGAGGCATTCGATTAAACTCCCAGAAACCAAGTGGGCATACAAACGCGGTCTTTGGCTTGTCAACCTCGTTGACTTCGATCTGATAGTAGCCAGACTTTAGATCGAGGACGCTGAACCACTTGGAACCGGAGAGTGCTGTGAAAGTGTCATCCATCCTTGGGAGTGCATAGGCGTCTTTCACTGTCTGCAGGTTCAGTTTCCTGTAGTCAATACAGAGGCGTACCTGGCCATTCTTTTTCCTGACTACAACAATTGGAGAGGAGAATGGAGACTCACTTTCACGAATCACCCCAGACTCAAGAAGCTCTTGAAGATGTTGACGAACAGCTTCTACATCGTGGGTGTATTGGCCGAGCTCTGAGTTTGAATGGGGTTTCATCGGACAGTTTGATGTGATGCTTGACTTTGTCTGTCCTTCCAAAGTCAGTGTCGTTCTGGGCGAAGACCTCAGGCATGCTATTCAATTTTCGGGTAATTCTGTCTTTCCATTCTGGAGGGACCGGGGACTCACCAAAGTCAAAGGCTAGGTCAGCTGCCTTGGAGGGTTCTGGTTCAGATGGATTGGTCACGCTCTGTTTGTGAGACAGAATGGCCTGGATTGAACTGAGCTCAGCAATCACACTCTTAGCTGGGATAATAATGTCGTGTTCTGACTCATTTGAGACCACAACTGGTAGTCTGACTGGTAGATCAACAAGACAGGGCTTTACAAGCAGCCCTCCAAGCAGAGAAGAGGATGAAGGGTACTCCATGATAGCGGACCTCTCAGTATGGAACTCTTTCACTGATGCCACACCCTCCAGAACAACTGTTCCTCCAGCTGGAATGAGTTTTCTGTCTCGGCCTTGCATCCTCACCAGTCCGATGTTACTGTCATGGCTTTGTTCCTGTCGTAGTTGAAGTACTTTCAGCACCGTCCTGTAGCCGTTTGGGACAGAGTGGTAGCTTGCTGGACTTTTCTCTTTGCACATACCATATGCTACATCGAGTGTGTTTGTACCAACCAGTATCTGGTACCCTGAAGTGCCGGTGTCTGGAACAACCAAGGCCAATGTTGGGACTTCATATTCGGCTCAAGGAACTGTTTTGGGAAGGTGATTGTGACTTCAACATATCCAAGGTAGGGCACAGATTGACCATTGGCCCTTTAACTTCCAGCAGGTTATAGAGTGGTTCGATCTGTTGCTCAGGTAGGTATTCTTCATAGAAGGACTTGGTGACTGTAGTTACTTGTGAACCCGTGTCGAGGAGACAGCTGAACTGCTTGCCTTGGATGGTAACTTGGGCGGTACTTTTCGTGCCTATAAGTTTTTGCGGGACTCTGAAGGGGTGTTTTCTAACACTAGACTGGTTCAAGGCAGCACTGAACTTGGGTTCGGCATCACTTTTATTCTTAGCAGGGCGTTGGTGAACTGCTCCAGCCTCAGTTTGCCCTGCAACTGAGACTCCATCTAAAAATCCCTATTGTCTGGTGAGTGTTCTTTAGCCTCCCAGAGGCGCTGCTTTTCTCTCAATTGATCTCTTTTTCATTGACGAGTGGGGTTTGGATTGTTACTGCAAGCTGAGGAGATGTGACCGTCCTCGCCGCAGTTGAAACAATACCAAGGTCTTGGTTGGGTGCTTGTTTTTGAGTTGGTAGGTTTCCAGCTTGGTGCTCTAGGGTCAAGTCTAGAAGCTGGCCCACCTGATGGCTGCTCAGTGTTCCCCTTGGTCTTGAGTCTTCTTGGCTTTCTTAGACATCAGCGTGGTGAGTTGGCTCTGCAGCGACGCCACCTGCTGTTTAAGCTCTGTCAATGGGTCAGACTCAGGCTGGAATGCTGCTTGTTGACTGCAGATGCACACACCCTGAGAACTTGCCATAATCCGCTGCCGGTGTGAGCCAAGGTGCTTCTTCATACGTGTGGCTTTAGCTGCCTGCCTATCCTCCTCAGTGCGGATTAATAACAGGAGCTCTGAAAATGCTGATGGGTGACTTTTCTTTTCTTCGAGGTTGAGGTCAGAGAGCAAGTGGTTGTCCCAACACCCGCGACAAAACTGTTTGAGAATGTGTCTATCTGCTTCTCCGGCAGCAGCTCCTCCTCTCTTAACAGCAAGGTTCAGGGCAGCTTGAAGGCGGCAGAGGTACGTAGAGGCCTTTTCACCAGGATCCTGAAGAGTATTCATAAACTGGGCGAAAAGCTCCTCGCCGTCTTCGACGGTTCCAAAGGCTGCGTCCAGCAGTTGAAGGTAGGATTCAGGAGTAGCTTCAGGGCTTAGTCTTTTGACAATATCTGCTGCAGGGAAGAGCAAACTTTCAAAGATTTTACGTGATTTCTGAAGATTAGACAGGGTGGGGTCTTTCCTGAGAAGCTCAACATGTGAACGCCATGTGTCGTAGTCTGTCTCACCATTGGGTCTGGGGAGCTTGCCTGAGAATGAACGAAGCTTGATGGGAAAGTGTGAATGTGTGTTTAATTCATCTCTCCTCACAATGTGCTCAACAATGACCTTTTGAATTTCAGGTGGATTCAGGTTGCTCTCTACAACAGACAGACTTCGCTTCACATCAGCTCGTGGGCATGGCTCAGCACCACTATGAACAAACCTTTCCCGAGAAGAATCTGGGAGCAGCTGGGGATGTGGGGGCTCAAAAGTGTCAAGAGACGTGCTGAGTTGTCTGGCTTCAAACTCATTATCACCACTGCCATCAGTCTCGATTGTCTCACTGATCTCTGACATCATGTCTTTCAGCACCTCTTCGAAGCCTCGTCCACTCAATTTCGCTAACTTCTTTATTTCATCAAGGTAGGCTTTGGTAACACTGCAGCCAACTTTAGTGGTGTACACACTTGCTAGAGCTTGAACATAATATTTTCCGTCTGGATGGTCCTTAAGTTCATGTGAGTAGGGCAGAAGAGGGGCTAAGGCTTCAATAGCAACAGCATCTTGATACTCAACAATCAGGTTTTTATAAAACTCTGAGTTAGTATCAGTAACTGGGACAGGTCTCGTGGAGCCATACTTCCTAAGGAAGTCTATGATCTCCTCATCTTCTGGTGATTCAAGCAAACCACTCACCATTACTGCATTGGGGACTTTGATTCCTGAGCTCGTTATAAACTCCATCTTTAGTAAAGAGTGATCTATAAACAGATAACAAAGAGCTTACACACGTTCGCTCGTTAAATCGTTTCACACACTTGTAATGTGGTTCACTGCTAACATATAACCAGACTCCTGGCTGGCTCGCCACTTGTAACCCTGCTCTCAGGTTAGTGTAACCGATAACTAATTGAATTAGCTATAAATTGGATTTGGGCTAATATCAGAAACTCTAGGTACGACTATGGAGCCTGAAATATTAAAAGGTCAGCAGAGAACAGATAACACAAAACAGGTAAGTTTGAGAAATGTATTATACAAAATTAAAGACAATTACATACATTCCCTGCCTACCTAAGCCGGCTTCCTGAGTGCACAAGCGCACAACAAAAAACCCCAAAATAAACAAACTCAAACAAAGAAAGAGTCCATGAAAGTTCTTGGTGTGTGTGTGTGTTTTTCTTGGAGTATGTACGGTATGTTCTTTTCACTACCCGGGTAGGTTTATGTGTGTTCTTATCTGTTTTTTCAAATGGAGGCACGGGATGATGATGGTTCCAAAGATGCCACGGCTGGCCACACCAGGCTCTTGGTCCGTTCTCTGACTTCTGCGGTTGGCTCGCCACTGACCACCAGGGTCAGATTCAGATGATCTATCCCTCTCTTAAAACCAATCTATACATACAGTACAGAATGCATTAGTTACTATTGCCTCATTTCTGTTCAAATCCGATCAATTTATCTCCATTCAAATGTCAGATCAAATATAACCAATTGTAAAGGATATTAATACTCTAATCATTATGTAAATGAATAGGTACACATCACACCACATAACATAGGTCAGTTCCAATGAACATCAATCAATCATGTACTTCCATCTCACAGTATAGAAATAAAATCATGAGATTTCTGAAACAAGATATTTATGTTTTAAACTTTTTAAATCTATTTATGCATCTTAATAACATTTTAAACATCAAATTTTAATATATTTATTCTTTTTAACAATTAAGATGAACTTCTGTTCCTCATATACATATCAAACATGTATATTGGCAATTAAATGAACTAAATCACCTTTATTTTACAAATGACAACAAGAGGATAAATATTCCCTCAATCAAATGACTTCTAAGTCAACAGAACAGAGTATAAAGTCACATTTAGCAGCGTGAATACTATAAAATATCTCCTACAGTGGTGACTAGCTTAACTGAGGTAGCAGCAGAGCTCAAATCTAAACACATTCACATTTAAGTGTTAAAGATTAGCACGCTGACTAGCGCGATTAGCGATCTTTATGAGCATCTTAAACAACATAAAACAATCTGAATCTGTGTCTATATGGTATCAACCAGCAAGAATCAGTGTCACAACTCCGATTGGTTTTAGATTAACTGGTATTTTGCGCCATAACGGAGCTAAAAGTCAGCATAACACTCACATTAGTATTATCATCCTTACCGGAGGTATCTTGAGGAGCTCGCAGTGTCAACGCGGCTTAAAAGTTTTCCATAGTTGTTCTCTCAAAGCTTTCAACCTAATGGACACACACTATTTTAATATTTGTTATTCAATGTTATTTAAATTCCTATCCCTCAGAGGATATTTCCATACCAGTCCTTGATGCTTTCTAGCAGCGTCTTCACCGGAGGAAAGGTGTTTTTATTTTCTTATTTAGAACATTTCCTGGGGTGTATGCGCCACCCTCAGGCAGAGTAGAGAATTGCACTCCAGTACCCTTATGTGGGTTACACCACACCCTAGCAACCACTTACAGCACCCTAGCAACCACCCCATAGACCTCCATTGAAAACAGATCAAAAGGGATATCTTTGGATAAAAGTGTCATATAAACATGCAGGTTTTGCTCTTTTGACTCGTGATCGCAAACAGGACTTCCCTCATGCATGCTACACATGCTAGCAGTGAATAGCTACATGCTAATAGTGATTAGCTAAGTGTTAAATCAGACTAAGAACATACGAATAACTCTATAAATCTACATAGTAATGATGTGTGACAACTACCAACCGCTTAGCAATACGCTTAGTAACCTCCCAGTTATAGAGGTGTGCTATATCTTTTATAAGTAATTGAGTGTACGATGCTCGTCTGGTGGACGAAAGAATTTGATGTTGAAAAAAATCTCAGACAGCAATCCACCTGATCCAGCTGCAGGTGATGCTCTAATGTTGTTTCGCAGCATAAATTTTGAGTTTATGCTTTGTTTGGAGGTGGCCACCCCAGTGTTTCAGGAGACTGCTGTTGCATCAGCTGCTCTTCAGCGTAAAGATGTGGATCTAGCAGTGTCATACACACTGGTGGAAGGAGTTCTAAAAAGGCTTCAAGACCTGAGGACAGAAAGTGAGTTCAAGGTTGTCTTTGAAAAAGCAAAGGAACGGGCTGAGGCTGCTGGAATTGAGTTTCCTGACAAAATACCTGGTGAGTCAAGACCCAGAAAAATACCTGTAAGGTATAAGTACAGTTCCAAGTCAACAGGAGAAGACCATCACCCTGAGAATTTGGAGGAGTTCTACCGAACAAGGGTGTACTACACATTTTTGGATACCATTACTCAAGAGATGCTCAGAAGATTCAAAGGAAAGGATAATAGTTCAACTGGCACTATCCTCAAAGGCTTACACAGTCTGACAGTAGCATCCAAATGGTCAAAAGGAGTAGAACCTGGTGATGCTGAACTTGTCAGAACAGTTAGTAAGTTCTACGGGATTGAGGAAGAAAAGGTCTTCACAGAACTTAAAGTGTTTCATGCATCCTACTCCTTCACCAAAAATAATGTGCAGGAAATGCTAAAGTGCCTAAAAGACAATGAGATTGAGTCTGTTTTCCCATCTCTTTCTGAACTCCTAAAGATTTATGCAACATTACCTGTCTCCACTTCTACAGTTGAGAGGTCGTTTTCCAAGTTAAAACTTGTAAAATCCAGTCTTCGAAGTCTGTGCAATGAAGAGAGGCTTTCTGACCTACTGCTACTCTCCATTGAGCGAGACATTCCAATTATTCGTGAGGAAGTCATTCAAATATTTAAAAAGACAGCAGAAAGACGAATACTGCTTTAAATACAGGTAATTTCATAAATAATTAAGTTTAAAATCTGTACAAAAACCTCATTTGGTTATGTTTATTGAAGTAATTTTTAATTTTAATTTTTTTAGTGCCCTTTTTGGTCCTTCCGCCCCTGCCCCACAGGATGTCTGTGCACGCCACTGCATCATGGCACCAAGTCAATACACAATATAAAAAACTTCAACAGGTTATAAATGTTTCTGAATTTAAGCGGTTCTATTAATATTGCATAGGCTACTTAGATGGTATAAATCATGTTTTAGTGCAAGCTTAAGAGTAACACTTTTGAATTTCCTAACATTAGAAAGAAATACAATAATAAGAAAGCATTGAAACTGGATCAGTTTTGAAAACAATGTTTGATTTTCTGTTATTACCAGAGGTGGGAATGTCTGTAATCACCCAAAACACACTATCAATAGTCTAGCAACACCCCAGCAACTGCAAGAGCCTAGCAACCACCTAGAATAACCTAGCAACCAACTAGAAACACTTTAGCAAACATCTAGAACATCTAACTGACCAAACTATTTATGTTTCTTAAACAAGAATTTAAGACAAGCCAGCATAAATGTGTCATTCAAACTTTTCAATCTAGTTATTACAGGTATTCTTAAATACTTACAATTCAAATACACAGATGACTTTCCTGCCCAGTGAACACTCATGAGATCAATAACACTTAAAAAACTCTTAGGATTCAGGAATTATTATTGCAGCTCAATGTCTGTTACAGTATACAACAGAAATTAAATTACAGATAATAATAATAATAATTCAGCAATGAACTTTGGGGAACAGATCATTTTCATTTTACTATTGTAAAGTAATTTTGCAATAGATGGAAAAACACTAGTATAGTAGATGAAAAAGAATTGTATATGAACGTGGTATGCACCACATAGGCCTAAAGTACAGTAAACAATAAAAATAAGTAAATTCAGCATCCTCTGCACATTTGGTCAAATTTCATTACAGTATACAGTAGTTTCCTGGTCTCCTGACACAAGACTATATCTCTAGGCAGTCATTTCTCAGTTCTGCAAACATGCAGTAGCTACACATGAAAAATGATTACAAATAAAATTTGACAGTCACACGTTTGAAGGTGTACAACATGTGCTACAGTTTACTGTACATATAGAATATGGAAATTTCCATCATCTAATGTACTGGTACTGTAGTGTAATTATACTGAATGCTCTCTTCTCTCTGTTGTTAGGATGCAGATTCTGATTGGTGTCATCAGTTTTGCTGCCTAATGTTTAACTTACTCATTGTTAACCTTTTTGAGAAACGTGTCTTTGTTTTGAGAACTGAATGAATGATTTGGGAAAATGGGCCAACTAAAATCAGTTATTAACAATCGAGAAAACTGCAATACAAGATTCTTACCTAACTCTGCTATTAGTTTTCGTGATCGGCATCTTCTTATTGATTTCATGTTATTGTTTCGTCCGATATGGCAGAAAGGCCTCTATATCTGATGAAAGTGGAGAATCAGATCACCAAACAATTACGGGATGAATCTCAGACATATCCGGACGGGATTAGATTTCTCAGAGGACTTCTGAATAAACCGAGAAGCAATATCTGATTCACGAACAAATGTAAAAACAATTCGTTATGGGCTGCGCTTTGTGTTTTCGAATCAAAAAGAACCGGTTCATAAGAGTCATTTGTTAATGAAACCGACTACACTGGGCGCTGCGTGCTGCAACCATAGTGCACCATCGCACTGTCATCGCCGCGGCTGAAAAGTAGCACATGAAGCACTACTTACATTTATATTTTATTCTGTGATAATTCTGGGGTGGCAGGTGGGGTGGCACATCTTTTTCTTAGGGTGGCAGTTGCCACCCCGGTAGATCCGCCCCTGCCTCCTGCACCTTTTGTTGTAGACCCATGAATGAGATGTCAAATCATGCGACATATTGAGGAGAGGTGTACTATATCTTTTATAAGTAATTGAGTGTACGATGCTCGTCTGGTGGACGAAAGAATTTGGGCGAAAAAGTCCCATAGACTTAACATTGGCACAAAATTAGTGAGATTATATCTTTGGATCAGGAGGTCACAGAGACTTGGGGGTGGGCTCATTTGACTCGGCCTATCAAGCAGCCAATAAGTACTGACATGACAACTTCATAGCTATGCCCTAGCAACCACTTACAGCACCCTAGCAACCGTAAAAGTACATTAACAAACCATTTTTCAGCACCAAAACAATGTAGAAACATGGGGTTGGGCTCTGTTGATTCAGACTGTCAAATAGTCTTTAAATATAATTCCATAAACTGTATAGCACACCATAGCAACCATTTAGAGTACCTTAGCAACTGAACAAACACATGAATAATCAATTTCTCAGCACCAGAAAGTGGTATAGATATGGGGGTGGCCTCTTTTGTTTTGGCTGAAAAACCAGTCTGAAAGTATCACCATGACGACTGTGCAGCTACACCCTAGCAACCACATAGAGAACCCTAGCAACCGTATAGCAACATAAAGAAGCCATATCTCAGCTCCACAACATCATACAGACATGGGAGTTGGCTCTCTACAATCGCGCAGAATACTGTATTATCTGCCCAGCGCCGAGTTTTGCCACTGCAAGCACCACTCACATTTTCTTCAGGAAATGTACATTCTAGTTAGTGGTGCTTGCCAAAGGCAAGGCATCACTATCGTTATCTTGCATACTTATTATTCTTCTTCTTCTTATTCTTCTTCTTCTGGACAAAACTTCGGTTCGCTACTCCTCCTGCACCGTTCGTCACAGACCCATGAAAGAGGCGTCAAATCGTGCGGCTTATTGAGGAATGGTGTGCTATATCTTTTATAAGCGATCGGGCGTACGATAATCGTACAGTGGGCGAAAAATCGGCCGAAAAATCCCATAGACTTAACATTGCGGCCAACTTTGACGAGTCGTAGCTCAAAGCGAGAATTTCGTAGAAACATATGAATCACCACATTTAGAGAGGCTATCAAGCTGTGCGAGAACATATTCCGCAATGGGGTATAAGTTGTACCCTAGCAACCACCCGAGTGCCCTAGCAACTGCCTAGCAGTGACGTGGAAAACATTCAATGCCGACCTAGCAACAGGGTGCTGAGTTTTGCCACTGCAAGCACCACTCACATTTTCTTCAGGAAATGTACATTCTAGTTAGTGGTGCTTGCCAAACTTACTGAAATCCGTCTTAAACTTATTAAGTTGGCTTGAGAAAGCCAACTTACTGAAATCCTATTTAAACTTATTATTAAGTTGGCTTGAGAAAGCCAACTTACTGAAATGCTATTTAAACTTCTTCTTATTAAGTTGACTTGAGAAAGCCAACTTACTGAAATCCTATTTAAACTTCTTATTATTATTCTTTTTCTGAGACTAAAATTTCTGACTGCTACTCCTCCTAGAGCTTTACTCTACAGACTCCAAACTCGCACCAGATCTTCAGACTGATCTCACCGGGTGTGCTATATCTTTTCTAACTGATCCGACTTATGGTTTTCATAAAATTGAAGATTAAAAATCATAAAAATCCCATAGACTTACAGTGACGGAATGTTCAGATGAGCCCAGACCTTGCCAGCTCCAACTGTCAAAATTGGAACTTTGGCTGAAGCCCATTAGACTCAATCAGACTTCCCTTCTATGTACTATTTCTAACCAATTCAAACTCATCTATCTCTCTATTTCTCTCTCTATCTATCTATCCTAGCGACATGCTAATCATGCTAGAAACATGCTAATCCATCCTATAAACATGCTAGTCACTTGCTAATCATGCTAGTGACATGCTAGTCACTTGCTCATCATGCTAAAAACATGCTAGTCACATGCTAATCAT